>NW_010312790.1:24884-60782 GCF_000700745.2 Antrostomus carolinensis
GTTGTCAAGAATGCCTGCAGTGTGGTCCATCAGGAAGACCACTGGGACTTCAGGTCTGAAGGGTTGGGAGAGCCTGAAAAAGCCAAACAGCCTTCAGATGAAAAATCCTCCCACAACACGATAAAAAAGAGGTCCCACGAGACAGAGGAAGGTTCTGTGAGTTTTTGAGTTTAGGGAAATTAGAAAAAAGGGTCTTTGAATGGCAGTGTGTCTGACTTTTCCCCATAAGGCTCCCTAGGGATTGTCTCAGGAGCCAACTCCCTTCTTTCACAGAAGACATGGTTTGGGAAAGATTTTAGCTTTGTTCACCAGGACATTTATTCATCCAAATTTGGAGCTCAAAAAGGTACCAGCACTAAACACTTTGGGAAAAATCTCCATAAAAAACAACAACAAACAAACCAAAGAAAACAACCTCCAACTGGCCAACATATCCCTCCCCCCATATTTTCCATCAGAAGTTGTCTGGCATCAAGTTAAGCCCATAACCTCCATTGGAACTAAATCAGTCAGGAGTCTGTCTGCACGAACACCAGCAATGTTCTGGTTGGGGAGTGTAGATACAGCACTGCCTTCTCCAAGTGGGAGAGCTGGAGCTTGCTGGGCACCAGAGCAGGCTGCTAACCCAGTAGCTGCCCAAACACGGTGGGATGTAGAGCTTGGTGTGCTTGGGCAATCAGGAAATCTGCCCTCAGCATTTACTTGGCAGGTTCAATACCTTCCGCTAGTTATTTCTTCATGCCACTGTATTCATATACAGCCACACTTCCACATTTCCAGGGGGAATGATACATTGCAATATTGGGAATATGGTGGCAGGAAATAAGGATGCGATCAAGAAATGCATGAAAAATTCAAGAATAAGCCTAAGAAGTTGTTGTTTAGGTCTCCACCCAACAAGGTACCAAGCCTCTCCAGGCTTCCTCCAGTCTTCTGTACCACAAATGCTTCAGTACCGGCTCATTCCTTGCAAAGCCTGTATCTATCCTCCTTTTCCATTCAAAACCACAGCTGGGAGTCCATCTGAGGTGTGTTAAAAATTGTCCACTGTGGACTGTAGACAGGATGGTAGGATGCATCCTGGAACATTCCTAGATCACAGTTGTTCTACTTTGGTGAGAGAAACCGAACAAGACTGACTGCAAAGAGATGAACTCAAGAGGATGGTGAGGGAGCAAAGGAAGCTCAGTAAGTACATGAGGGAAGTCCATTAATGGATCTACAATATAGAAGAATAACATGACTGTGCCAACGTCAGGCTGGACTCTGGAGCTGAGCAAGGACCCTACATGGTGGTCCCTTAAACAGAACTCACCTTGACACTGTGTGATGTCACTGTGTCTTTGCAATGCTGTGAATAGCATTTGCACCTTTTCCATCTTCCATTTGTAGGTGGGCAGATCAGCAGATCCCATCCCTCTTCGTCTGTTCACTGTTGGTGACGTGAAGCAGACAGCTTGGAGAACATGCACGCCCCAGCACCTTCCAAAACACATTTGAAGTGCAAGTGAGGGATTTGGGGGCTACAGGGCACTCACCACAGGAAGGACATGGGCATCGCAGAAATCCCAGTTGCTCAAATGAGATTTTTGAAAGCATATTGCGACTCTAAGATGGAGAACACCAACACGAGGGTGTGTGGGGCTTTGCTGGCTCTCCCTGTGACATAGGCAGCCCTCAGCTACTTGCCCAGACAAGTGCAAGCTCCTCTGGCTCAAGAAGAGGAGTCCTCTCCTCCAAGCACATGCACTGGAGCTGTTGTTCCCAAGGTCTATGTAGCCATGGTGAGATCTGTGGTCATGTAAACATTACACAATCACGAGCCCCCGCTGTCTGAGGGCAGCAGAGGCACCACCGGACTCCTCCTCTTTGGATTGCTCTTCCTGGGGGAGTGCAGCACTTTGTGAAGTCATGACAGCAAACTCTGGAGGTGCCGGCAAGCCCGCGGCACGCTCTGAATTATACTCACATTGCTGAGAAGATGGGTCACACTTCTGGGAATCTGCCCTGACCTCCTCTGGTGATGCTCTGGCTTCCTGAGGATGGAGAGATGGAACAAATAGATGCTTCTTGCCCAGCCTTCGGTTCCATTTGAGGAACTTTATGACTCCGGATGGTTAACAAGCTCCTGAGTACTTGCAAACGGGGATTTGCCTGGTGGTTAGACCTCCTGGAGGTATGGTGAGGACAAGGTGATGGTGTGGGCAGTACAACCTGGGGGCAATGGGGCAGTAAGCAGGAGGAGAGCACTCTGGATCTCCCCCATCACTCCTAAAGGGCTACCTCTTGGTGACAGCAGGACATCATCTCCAGCAGAAGTCCTTGGTGTGCTCCTTGACTCAGGGGCAACATGGTTTGCAGGTAAGACCACAGCCTTGTCCATGATGGGGGAAAACATTATTTTCTGTACAAAACCATCTCCTCTGCTTGGAGAAAGGTGGAATCCTGTCCTGTAGCTAAATTTAAGACAGACTTGCTGATGCCTCCTAAACTATTTAGCCACCTACAGGTACCAAGTTATTAACTTGCACACTGCAGGTTTTCTCTTCAATTTTAGTTTAATACATGCTGGAAGAAAAAAGTGTACATGGGCAGCTTTAGCTCTTCATGAGGAGCTGCTGGTGGGAAACTCTGAGGAGAGGTGAAGCAAGGTGAAAGCAACCTGATTTGTCCATCTTCATCCCCAGCAGATCTCTGCAGCAGAAGGAAAGGGGAAGATGTGGGCAGAGCCATGGACGGTTGGGTCAAGATGAGCAGAGCATCGCCTTGAAGCACAGACCCTTTCCACAAGCTGGTCTTGGCCCAACTCTGAGCTTCCCAGTCCCACCACAACCCTGCAGATGGTTGGATGAATACAAAATGCCCTGTGAGACACGGCCAGTGTGCTGCCATGAGGAGCTGCGAGTGCTTTTTGTGAAACAGGAGTATGATGAGCAGACCTTTTACCGCCTATTGGAAACAGATTTTTTCTTGACATACAAGCGTAGAAGCAATTCCTCTGGAATGAGAGCCCTGACCAAGGCTGGGTGACAGAAAAGGCTTTTCAGTGAATTGTGGGGAGGAAGGAAATTCGCCCGTGGGACAGACCATATTGTCTTTTGTTTTACTTTGTAGCGCTGATTGTTGAATGCTTTTTGATTTCACAAGAATTTCTGGGGTTTGTAAACTTCCTTCAGAGATTTTTCTGGGAAAAATGGAAACCGTGCTCAGGGTTCTCCTTTTCCAAACAAACCACTCAACATTTTCATTTAAATCAAAGTTTTCCATGGATAGTAATGCATATTTCTCAACCAATGTCATAAACATGGTAGGCATTGCATTATCATCTAGATAATATTTGTATTTCAGCAGCAGAAACTCAGGTCATAGCCCTCTTCTGATGGACCTTGTGTAGTAAGAGACAACCTTGCTCTGTGGACTTCATAATCAGAATAAAAAAGACAAAGGGTGAGAGAAAAGAGAAAAATACTATAAATATGCTTTAACAGATGGGGCGCTGAGGTGGCAGAAGATGAAGTGATTCATTTGACGTCATGATCATAGGAAAGTTAAGCCAGAAAGAAGAACTAAATCCATCCCTCTTGGAAGGCTCAGCACATATCTTTAACCACAGCCCATCCTTTCCCTCTGGTGCTGTTGACTTTTGGTAGAGCCTTTGCTCTTCAGTAGAGGATGGTCTTTTGTGCAACATTATTTGCTGTCGATCAGTCCCCTTATCGGTGGGTTTCTTGGCTGAGTCATCAAGTTGATCACTTAGCACATGGGAATGATGCCTGCTTGTCCCTCCTGGAGAGACCCAGAGCCCTGGTGAAGCTTTGCCTTATGACGTTGAACGTAGGCAATGCTGATGTTGGAGATCTAAGGCTTTGGCAATAACAATAATATTAATAACAATAACAACAACAAAACTAGACCTGGATCTCAGTGGCTTTCCCTGTCTGCCTGGCACCTGCACCATGATTGAAGGGATCCTGTAAGGTGAGAAGAGCACCCATGGCAGTGTCCCCTCTGTGGGGACAGCAGGAAAACAAGGGGTTTATCCATCATCTGGGAACCAGGGAAGACACTTAGGACTTGGTTTCATCCCACCTGGCACGTTTATGGATCCCTGGCAGCACTCCTTTGACCATAATGGAAAGCATGTACAACACATGACCAAAAGCTGGAGATTTACACCCACTTTGCTTCCTGCAAGAGCACAAATCATAGAGTGGCCGAGAGAGCTGGCCTGGTTCTTTGTCCTCCTCCTATGTTTCTTGCACCTGATGGACAACTTTCATAGGCCAAATACACGGTCTGGTGATGGGAACAAGCCACTTGCTGCTGTCCTCAGGAGCAGCTGATACTTCAGGAAGGGAAGGGTTTAGGGGATTGTGGTGGTGGTGGGGCACATTGCCGAGCTCTGCTGGGGCTGGCGTGTGGAGCAGGCTGGGATTAGAGCTGGAACTCACAGCATTTGGGCCATTGTGCAATGCCGGGCAGCTGGAGGGTTTCACTTTTCAGAGGGGAAAAGAAAATATGAAAAACTAGAACCAGAAAACTCTTTTCTTCCCTCCTTTTTTTTGGACCTATCCAGAGCTTTCCACAATGCTAGTGATTTAAACCAGGCCTGGAATATGAATGCAACTCTAATATTTCTACTTTACTCAGTTATATTGATGAGTCAAGGAGCTGGCTGAGGTTGAAATGCAGCAATGTATATACACAGGCTACAGCTGAAATCTCCCCTTGCATAGACACCTTGTCAGCTACAACTGATCAAGAAGGTTAATAATGTTCCGTCCTTTTGGCTAATTCTGTGAGCATGGGAAAGAGGATATGAAATTCATTTAAAATCTAGACATTCCTTCAGCTCTGGGACAGAGAAGACAAAGTTAATTTCACTGGTGGGTGGAGGGAGATGGAAGAGGGGCACATCTTGGATGCTGCATCCATGCTTAATCTGGCCTTGGAGCTGATTTTTTGGGGCATTTGAGCCCATGAGTATAAGAGAGCAGTGCTGTTTCTTGGGGAGGAATGAGGTTACACCCCAGCACAGGGATTGAGAAGGGGAGCTGGTGCCTGGGGTGCAGGTCAAGCACCTTGAGGTATCCTTCGCTGTTTGGACTTGGAGGCAGCGGTGGGGAGAGCTGTCGATGTCTCTTCACAGGGACCAGGGGATGGATGCAGTCTCAGGGTCAGACCCAAGCAGGGAGCAGAGGAGTACCACAGCCAAACATCTACCCAGTGCTGGGAGCAGGCACTGGGTTTTTGTCTCTGCAACCCAGGCAGAAACCCTTAAAATGGCCTCCTTTCCCTTTTCGTCCCTCATCCACATCTTCAGCCTTCTTACAGTCTCCCCTCCTCCAACCACTGTGCCAAAGAAATCTCCTTAGAGTTTAAATAAATGCTCTAGTGTCCTAAAAGTCTCACAGCCTTGGAGAGACAAAAAAAAAAAAAAAAAAAGAAGGTATTAAAGCTGAAAGAGAAATAGTAGATGTGCATCTTCTTCCCTTTGGTCTCTCTGAAAGCTATTAAGTGATGCAGGGTGACTGTGGACAGGTACATGCAAATAATAGGATCAAGGCAGCAGTACAAAGGTTTGTCTCCCAATCTTAATGCAGGTGTGGGAGACACAAACCAGGTGGCTAAAAGGCTCCTTTGTTTGAAGCTGTCAGGAGGAGAAGTTGATAATCTCATGCCTCATCCCTAAACTCTCTTTCAGCCGTGTCAAGGCATCTCCTCACGTCAGGAAGTCTGCAATGACATGGCTATGTGCTAAGCTCAGTTAATGTGGTCCGAGGTTTAAACACTTCAGGTTGAAAGTGGATAATTGGTGGTAGTGGATTTTAAAAGCTCACGCAGGTGCCTTTGAAAAGAGGTCAGGAGTCAAGTGCATCTCTCCTATGAGAAATGGTGAGCCTTTCCTAAGGAGATCAAAATTCTTCCACAGAGAGCCCCAGGGCCTTGTAGGAACTGTTATTAATTTAGTTCTGTATGTTCCAAATAATGGAAAAATGATACCACATGTGTACATGCCTAGGAACCAGGGCACGTTCACTCTGGATAGATAGGCTTTCACCTGGCACTCCTGGATCATTAATTAATTAATCTGCTCTCAGCCCAAGCAGAAGCAGCACAGGAGCTGTCACCAGTGGGGATTGTCCCAGCTGGGGCACCCGAAGCAGAGGAAGCACTGGGTGCCAAACAAGGGTGGGGACTGCGTGACTTCAGCTCAGCTTGGGGGTAAGGACGGACCCCCAGCAAGCATCTCCCTGGGGGTGTGGAGGGCTGCAATGTCTCTCGCTCAGGTTTTCCAAGCAGCAGAGGGATCTGAGCACCCGAGGTGCATCCTTGGTCCCATGGGGATACTGCGATCCCAGTGCTGTCGCCCCAGCCCACAAGCTCTCTGATTTCAAGGGCCATGCTGTAGACATTATTATTATTATACACTTATAATGCCACAGTCAGAGCCTTTTCTCAGCAAAGGAAACACTGTAAGTACCTAAGCAAAGTACACCTTTAAAAGGCAACCGTTCTCCTTCGTTGCTGTATTATTTTCTCAAATTTTGCTTAATTAAGGGAAAGCCGGAGGAAATTAACATCCAATTATTTTCTTATAGTGGATTTTTTTGTGTGTGTCGCCTGCAAGACATAAACTTGCCTAAACACGCAGCACATGAAAGGGACTTTTGCCCACGGCATATCAGGTTCCGCTTCCACCGAGCTCTCTCTCCCCAGCAGAGCCCTGCACCTGCCTAGAGCTGCGGGGAAAGTAAGAGGGCTCGGCGTGGAGCAAAGACAGCTGGGCGGATCATGGCCAGAAGAAGTTGGTTTTGTCCCATGTTCACCATGTGTTTGGATTTGCAATCTGAGCACCCAGGGTGACATGTGCCAATAAAGCTGAAAATAGCATTGTTATTACTCATATTTGCACTGAAAGTGTAATTCAGTCTGCTTTTGTACGTGATGGCTATTATTAGTTCCTAACCCCACTGGCGCAGATGCCTCTGGCTTTACCTATGCAAACAACTCTTTTGATTAGAAGACATGTTATTCATCATTTCGGGGCGTGCAGCCCAAATATATGCAGAGGCAAAGCATCAAGTGAGAACAAGCTTATTCTAATTATGAGAGAGAGCAAGGAATTTGCTCCTTGAAAATGTTTAGATGAATTTGTTAATATTTTTTGAATGGGATGATACAGTATTTTTAATGAGAACACACCTACTGGTCCTGCTGGCTGGATGCTTTGTGAGCAAGTGCTCCTTTTGTTGACAAAGTCATTCGGATAAAATAGCCATTCCCATCTGTCTCCTTAAATATTTGTCTCTCTTTGTGGCTGGGGCCAGTTTGGGAAAGATTCCCACTGGTGAAACGATGTTATGTATTTGTTATGATTATTTGCTGTAAACTTATTTGTCTTACAGTAGCACATCAGAGGCTCTGAATAGGTACAAAGCAAAAAATACTGTCTCTGCCCCAGAAACCTTAAATTACCAGGACTCCCCATCCTCTGAATGGTGGCTTGGAGGTTATCCACTTAATTTCAATTTTATACAGCATAGTTTGAAGCTGAAAATTGCTGGGAAGAAAAACCAAACGAAGCCTTCACCTTTGCAGCATGGACCACGGGAATTACTGCAACACTTCCTTTAGAATTAGTTTATCACTTGAGAAGTGATCAAACTGATGCTTTCTTGCAGAAATATTCACTTTTGACAAAGTGATTTTTCCTGAAGGGACAAGTGTCTCATTCAAAGACATTTCCCCAGCGCTGGTTGTAAGGAACTTAAGAACAGCACTTTCCCTTTTTTTTATTAATATTGTTTGTTGGTGAAATGGCTTAATGGCTGCAGGGTCAGCTGACAGATAGGAGGTAACATTGTTCTTCTCCTCCAGCGAATGTAGTGTTTGGCATGACTTCAAAATAACCCTATTGTTTGTCATCTTCTCAAAATACACCATAAAACCCCTGTTAAAAGGAAAGATAACGTTTTCTAAGCATAAGTCAAGTGCCGGGTTGCCTTTTTTAAAGCTGCTTGATGAGAATTAATGGTGTTGGATCTCCTGTTTTAAACACATTTGGCCAGGTTTTCTGGAGGCACCTAATTTATCTTGAGGCTCTTTCATCTATTATCTAACTGTGAGCTTGTTCGTAGCTCATCAGCCATCCTGGTTTTGACAGGGGGCCTTGTGATGAGTAGCCAACAGCGTACAGTGTCGGGGCTGTGCGTATCTCTGGCAGGAAGGTGATGGGAAAAGGCTAACCTTCTGCCACTCCTCCCAGCACTCAGAGAAAACAAAAATAGACTCTTAGATCATCACGTGTCCTGCAAAGCTCTTCGATATGGTTCTCATATCCCAGCGTCAAAGCAGACCCTCACTGGATCAGGACCATTTAATGGGCAAATAGTACCCTCATCCCCTTGTGAGAGCTTGGGATGGTGTTTGGGGAACTTCCTCCTGTCGAGAGAATGGTCTGTGATAGAGAATGGCTTTGGCCAAAGCACAGCCAGTGTCCATAAAGCCATCAGTAAAGAGGAGAAAGCAGCAGAAGTTTTGAAAAAGAAATAAAAATAATAACCTTATCTAATAAGGGGAGGAAATAAAGAGCTTATGTAAAAGCTCTTGAAATGAAGAATAATTTTTCCACAGTTTGGACCCAAACAAGAATTGTCTGGTACATGATTCAGGATCATCGCAGATGTGTAGATTTTGGGTGTGAGCTCAAAAGTCATTCTGGAATCAGCTGGAGAAGTTCTGCAAAACAAGGACGTCGCCTCCTTTTTTCTGCTTTCAGCATCAATGTATGTGAACACTTGGAGTAGCAGCTATGAAGCTGCTGGAAAGTTTGTCACCATAACACTGACTGTTTACACTTTGTGTAGATGAAAGAACAGCTTTCTTCAATTAGGCTTTGTACTTCTGCTGGCAGGCGGGTGCTGATTGTCTAAAACTCCACCTCTCTGCACAGCTTGTCTCGGGGAGCAATGGAGGCTGTGAACGTCAATGCACCCAACCGCGCTGCTGATCTGTTCTGTTCACAACGGGACAAAATGGGACACATCCAACCAGCTACAGCAACCACTTGGATTCAGTTGTATGGACTCCTCTGGCCTCATGCAACTTTAGAATCACAGAATCACAGGATGGTTTTGGTTGGGAGGGACCTTTAAAGGTTATCTAGTTCCAACCCCCCTGCCATGAGCAGGGACACCTTCACTAGTCCAGGTCACTCAGAGCCCCGTCCAACCTGGCCTTAAATGTTTCCAGGGATGGGGTTTCTACCACCTCTCTGGGCAAACTGTGCCAGGGTTTCACCACCTTCGTTGTAAAAAAATTCTTCCTTATAACTAGTCTGAATCTACCTTCTTTTAGTTTAAAACCATTACCCCTTGTCCTATCCTTTCTCGGTGATTTTCCTCTTTAGTCCTTACTCCATCCATGTGCAAGGAGCTGACATACCAGGGAGAAGCCTGCTGATTCCTAATGAAGAGCTCCATCTCATTTTAAAGCCTGTGGTGTCCTAGGGACAGCAGACTCTTTCCATTGACTTCAGCAAGTTCTGAATAAGTTGCCTGGATACCTAGCTATGTAACACAGCATGTGTGACCGGCCGATAGATATCTATTTAATAAGAAACAGTGCATGGGAAGGGAACAGCCTTGATACCAGCGTGGATTTATATGACACTGATTGCACTTTGTCACGCTGTTTTTGTAGATTGAGGGAATGGGGGGGGGGAGAGTTTATGGTTTACCAGAAGCTGATAACAACACCATGGCAAAAAATCAAAATGCAACGCCCATGGCAGCCCCTCACAGGGAGAAGTGCCTTATGAATTATGATCTAGATAAATTTTTGATTTTGCCTTGGAATTCCTTTAGAGTGAGATGTGTTTCCTGGGTCAGGCTGTGACAGAGAAAAAATTATGCAGAGACACTGTGATGAGTGAACAATGGCATATAACAATGACAACCAAATATATGTCTTCACGCCCAAGCGGGTACACATACCATACCAATAGCTGCCTGTTGTCATCTCTCCTTTTCTGTTTGTATCTTTTACCATAACCACCCTACAGAAGAAGAGATTACAGGAGATTTGATTACCTGACCCATCTCCTGCCAGGGGTTCAGAGACCTCCATTGATACAACACAACCTTGGGCACTCACATGGCCAATAATCCCCTGCTGAAGCCAGAGCTGGACATGCTCAGTGACTGCTTGCACTTGCCAAACAGACATTCCCTCATGGAAGATGGACGAATACCTCTGAGAAACATCACTGTATGAGTTCTCTGATCTTCTTGGCCACATTCCCACATGTCCCTGACCCATCCCAGCAGCACATGGTGTATGTGACCACAGAGCATCACCTCTTGCACTCACAGCCTCCAATGTGAGGATTACAACCCATTCTAAACTGCATCTTCAAGTGACACAGTGGGGTCTGTGCCCAAACTTAGACAGTTGCGCAGGGCACCATGTCCTTGCTGGGATGCAACATGACCTGCTAAGCCTGAGCTGAGTGCCTATGGGAAGAGAGGCATGAGGAAAAACAAGGAGAAATAAAAGAGGAAACCTCACCTGGAGAAAATATCTTGTTGCTCTTAACTAGAGAGAAAATAGGCTGTTTTCTTTCCTGCACATCTGTACCAACCCTCTTAGGAGGACTCTAAAAAGATCAGAGCATGACCAAGAGGTCTGGGGTGGATGAGTAGTGAGTGGTGTTAATACACGAGGAGGCAGCAAAACTGTGACTCAGAAAGGAGCAATACTTCTTTATGGCACTTGGAGGTTATTTGTAAATTGTTTCCCTGGGAATGAACACAAACACCAATGCTGCAAGACCCTGCTCAGCCTCCGGAGAAAGAACTGGTTTTCATGCTCTGAATTCAGTCTCTGATTTATTTTTTTTTTCCTTCAAACTCAAAATATTTCTTAATAATAATCAAGGGAGAAACAATGGCCCATTCATGGGTATGTTCAGCTCTTCCTTGTCTGAGGTCCAAATGGGCATTACTACTGAGAACTGCACTAACCCAAGGCTTTGCAGACCCAGGTGCAACACCCTTCTCTCCTGGGGATTTCCAGTCTAACCCCGAGCCAGGTAATTGGGCAGCTAAATCCCTTTAAAAGTCTGGGCCTTTTCCTCAGTTCCCTCACTGTAATTCCTCCTCTCACAGGTGGGTTGTGAGATTAAACACATGAAAGACTTGGAGGCACCGAATGCCGCTGTGATGAGACCCATCTGACAGAGAGATCAGCTAACCGCCATGGAGTGGAGGGCAACCCGAGCTAGAAAATGCCTTAGATTTTTCTACCCGACAGCAGGATGGCCTTGTGGATAATTGATTTCCCCTGCACAAGGCTTGAAATATATTTTTAGGGAATGCAAACATTTTTATTTTCACTACCTATTTTTCTTTCCTCCTCTAACAAATGGCTTTTCCTACACACAGATTGGCCAGCTGCTCTGAAAATTCAAGAAAAAAAAAAATCTCATTAACTTTCCCGAAGCCTTAATTGTCCCATTTATTTCAAGGCAGTAGGAAAGTCCATCTTTCAGTGGCTCCCTTGCCGTGCTAACAACTCACCGTAATCCTTTTCATAATCCCCAGGAATGCTGATCACTCTGGTGGAGTTTGATTCTCCTTGCTGATGAATTGCAGGGTATTTTATATCCTCTTGTCACAAAACCGTTCTTCTGCCTTTACTCTTTCAGCAAGGAAAGTCACTTTTATGTACCCATCAGGGCCTTCCCCCACCATCAATGACTTTTTTTTCTCTTAGGTACACAAAAGCAAATGTTCTGGAAGCTCTTTAAAATACCTGAGCAACTGGTAGTAAATGAGCCATTTCCTGTTCTAACCTTTTTTTCTTCAGCTGAGTAGTTATCTTAGCTTGGTATGTTAAAATAGTTGCATGATCTTCCGTGTTTGTGTGGATAAACATTATCTCAGCTCATTCCTGAGCTGATCAAACTGATTTTATAAACAGCTTTTCATAGTGGAAAAGGATTTGGGATTTGTTGGGTTTTGTTGGGTTTTTTTTTTCTCCTTTCTTTCCATGAGTCTTCTGGACTGAAGTTTGGCGGATGCTGGCATGCGGGAAAACTACTGTATGCGTGTTTGCATAGCAGTAACTGCAAATCTGTCTATTTCAATCTTTTTTGAGTTAGCACACTGGGCAAACTAGGTGGTTTTGAAATGACCTCATCCCAGGATCTCGGCAGAACACAGCCCGCGTACATAGCTGAGTCTGTAATGCGAGCGGGACCTCATTCATAAACTTCCTTACCATTCCTTTACACTCAAAGGCAGGAATAAAAATCAGCCAAAACAAGCAGAAATGGTGTTCCGGAGTTAACCAAATGGGAAAAAATATAGATAGACTTTTTTGTATGATTGTATTTTAACCATCCGTAGGAGACTTTCTATGGTAATACATTCATGCTCTCTCTTGGGTTAGACTATAAACTTTATCAAGCCTTTGTCTTTCTTTTTTTTTTGAAGTTATTTGTTGTGATAATACCACCATTTCCCACCATAATTTTCTGTTTTGCTGAAAATACAGAGCTTGAAAAATGTGTTTAAAACAGGAGGTTGTTTGAAAAGACTATATCTCAGAGAAGATGCCTTAATAAAATTGCAGGGGGTTTTTTTTGTTGTTGTTGTTGTTAAATTGGGGGGGGGGGGGGGGGAAAAAAAAAGGGGGGGGGGTGTGCATTAATTTTTGCACTTTTTCTGAACAAAAGCACCTAAGGAATTCATCATCTTGAAATATGGAGGTGGGTTATACACTAGTTGTGAACAATAGGTATATGCACAAGGCTATCCTGCAGTGCTGGATTGAGGATGAAATTCATCCTGCAAAGTCTGGCTTGGAAACTCCTTACCTCTCCACCTGGCTCCCTGGTGGCATTGGCTGGAGGTCATTGAACAAGGCACGGGCAAATCTGGGGGTCTTCAAGCATTTCCCCAGTGGGATGCAGTATTATTCAGGCACATATTCAGCCTCAGCCAGATGTGAGGTCCACCATGCTAGGCAATGGTTTCACTACTTTTAAGTCCCTCTTGTCAGCTCGGCAGTAAAAATTAGTCTGGATGATTATTGCAGTCACTGTAAGAATTTTCTGTGGTCTAATATAAGTGCAACCAATGAGCTCTGGCATGTGCCTCCAGCAACTTGGATTTGCAAGTGGTCTTACTTTTCAGTGCTGGACACTCCCAGGAGGAACTTAGTTTCCAAGAGAAGATGACAGTGGGTGTATTCAGTCCAACACAGCTGTAGGTATGGTACAAACATGCAATTAGAGACAGTTCCTGCCCTGGAGAGCTTGAAGTCTAAATAGACAAACAGATCATCTCCAGATGGTAGGGGCTTAGGTTGAGTTGGTGGGAGAGCGAGTGAGTGTGTGGCACTTCTGCTGCTGGATACAGACAGATGGTCAAAAGGCATGGGGAGAGATAAGTGCCTCAGCCCTTGCGTAAAAAGGAGGGGCTCAGATTTCCTGCAAACAGCCCACAGGGGTGCGGTAAATATGTGGTGATGGCTGTACGGCTCGTTATTGCAACTGATGGGAAGAGCTGGAGGAGGGAAGAGAGGGGAGAAGGAAGGAAGTCCATTTATGGCAGCTTCTTCTGAAATGCAAGAGAGATGCCAACTCATATCGGTGCCTGGTGGTAAAGAATGGATGTGACTTAACTTTATTAGACAACTAGAAATTTGTTGTAGAAAGGAGGATTGATGGAGAAAGCATGAATTTTGGACAATCTGTAAATGAATAGTGCAATGGTAAAGAGCTTTTTCACCTTTCACCATCACTGACATGAAGTGTAGCATCCGTGTCCCAAGACCAGAGGGTGGATTGCAGAGGTGGGTCAAGTGGACGTGTCAACAGAGCAGAAATTCACTGAGAGGAACTACAGGCAGTCACATCTGTCTCAGAAAGTCCCTGATCTGCAAATATTTGGGAGCTGAGTAAAGTTCTTAGAGGAGGTCACATAAATCTCGTATTCTTCCTCAGGCCTGTTGAGGTTTTGGTCACTTCCAGAGACAGGACACTGGACCAGTGAGACCTATGGTCTGACCCACTGGATTGCTCTTACTCTCCTGCTCCCTGTCATTTGCTCTGCCTTAATTATCTCAGCCTCCATTTTGAGGGAATGCAACTGAAGTGAAGAGAAGAAACCACCGGCTGCCTGGGAAAACTTCTGAGTATTTATTTCAGACCACAAGCACTGTAGGTGGCTTTAAGGTTTCGGAGGATGTAGATGAGAAGGATTTGTGGGAAAGTGTTGAATTTCCAGTGGCCAGAACAATAAAAAATAATAAGTGAGAGGCGCCTCTCCAAGTAGATATAGGGCTTCACCAGAGTGGGACAACAAGCAAAGCATCTACCAGCAGTCAAATGCCACATGGCTCTGTGCTAATTGCAGGAGTTTACCACCAAACATGGGAAAGCCATAGTATTTAACTTGGCAAGAGGTGAGGTGATTTAACTGGTATAGCAGAGATGTGGTTGGGCAGTATAAATCAATGGGTCACAAATTACACAGGAAATTTGGGTCTAGCTTTCAGGGTTGAGGAAGGTGGGAAGATGAAGGAATTAAAACCTGATACCATTAAAATATTGCTTCAGCATAGAGATGTCCTTGCTGTAATGCTTCTTGGGTTTCAAGATTCCATACGAAAAGGTCAGGAATACACAGCAAGTCACCCTTTTCCAAGAGCTATCTGGTGACACAAAGAGCAAATTTGGAGCAGGCAGGATGATGGGACTTGCATAATGAAAGACATGGGAGTAATCCCAGTTCTTCAGTTGAAAATAAAATGATACTGAGTTAGGGTGATTTGGATATGATGAGGTCATGTAGCCCATCACCTGCTCTTTAGATGAGCTACTTTCTAACAGAAGTATTGCTTGGATGAGGGCAAGTCATGGACCATGTAAAGGTACATTTAGAGTCTTCTGTATGAGCTTTGTTATTATCAGGTAAAATTTGGTCTACTAGAAATAGAAGTTTTACCGATTTCTAAAATTGGACTTGCTATCTTCAGACTTCTGTAAATTCAGCATTTTAGGCTAAGAAGGAATCACTATGATCACCTAAATAAGATTTTGTAAAGCAGAGGTTGAAAACACAGTAAGGTCAGCAAGGAGGTGCAGAGTATCTCCTTTGGAAAGACATTCAGTTTCGTTTAAAGATTCCACATAACTGAAAATATTTCACTCCAGATGAATGGAAAAAATGCACACTGAGTTTCTGGTCAGAATTTGTTTAGCTGCATTTTCGAGCTAATGGAGCTTCTTCCTTTGTTTGTTTGCTTGTTTGTTTTCTTGATCATTTTTCTTCTAGAATATTTAGCTTTCCATCTAGTCCGTAAAGCTATTCTGTCTAGTCTAGACTGAATTTCCAACTGCCTTGTGATTTGATTAAGTTGAGCTAATTCTCATCAGATGATATGAAACAATCTGGTCCAACTTCTTCAGATACCTTGGCAGTTGCAAACTGATCTCTACCTACTCGCAACTGCCTAGGATCCCTTCTGATAATTCAGATCATCTGTGATGCTTTTAGGGACTGATCCAAATTCTGCTAAACCAGCATAAAGGCTTCCCTTGATCTAATAGGCTTTGGACCAGCCTCCAAAACAGCAGGTCATATATCTGATTAAAGGTAAAATGTTTGGCTAGGTGCCTACAAAATGCATTGTGATACAAGCTGGGGATAATCAGAAGACAAATTTTGTGTATATGCAAAGTACTAGTGCCCTTGATAAAATGTTTGTGCTTGACATAATTTTTGGATGAGGCTTGGAAACGGCAGGCTCAAGCTACTTTTCACATGGAAATACCTTGCAGGCAGTAAAGAGCAGATGGAAAAGATCAGCATAAAGGGAATGAAGTGCTCCTCATGCTACAAACCCCAGGATCTGTGGATATAAGCTACTGCCACTTTGTTATTACCTGTTTGCGCCTAAATGGGTATCCTCACAACACAGGAAAAAATTTTCCTAGACGATGAGGCCATCTTGAGTAGAGCACATTGAGTTGTCAGCTGAACCCATTTAGGGAACATCTCTGAACAGTCTGCTGGTCCTCCCTCAGGAGGTGCTACATTCCTTTTCTTCCCTGAAAACAAGCACAATGCCAAGAGCAGGATGGTCCATTCATCTGCACAGCAGGATACAGTGAAGGCAACCTGGTACCTGGCTGATGTCTAAGGGAGATCATTATCCCACCAATTTTGGCAAGATTCAGATCAAACCAGGGACACCAAGCAGGGTGTCCTTCCTCATCTCCTGCATCAGCACAGGTCAGTAGAGCACCCAGATTTCACCCGAGAAGAGGTCTCTTTAACCATGTTTCAGCTGCAGGCAGCCCTGAGCATCTTCAGCCATCAAAGTGCCTCAGAAGTAACCACATACCAAAAAGGTCTGAGTACATGGATTTTAGGGCATAAACAGAATTTAAGACCTACCAGTTAAACAAAAGCTCCTCTGTAAATGCCCACACACTGCAGCACCATCCCTGCCACCTGTCCTCAGACTGAACACTACCCTGTCCCATGTTCTCCTGTGGTACCTTGATGGTGGTCTCTGCCATGAATGGGGAGAGCAAACAACGCTGTGCACTCAGGCAGGCACCCAAGCACATGGGGAGATTAACAGTTTTGGTCTCCACTAGCTGTACAATGCCATGAGGACTCACGCCTGGTGATGCTGCAATGAAGGCTGCACCTTCAGAAGCTGCAGGACTGAAACCACAAAGAAATTCAATCAAGAGAGCGTCAGGACAGAAGGAAACTGTGATGGAACACAGAAAAGGTCTGTCTGCACCGCAGCACTGGGTTCATGTTTTTGGCAGGGCCCTTTGTATCGGTAGCAGTGCCTAATCACTAAACAGATGGGCTGAAAAATCACTTTGTGATATAGATGGGCTGAGAAGAGAAGCACATTTTTAAACCAAGGTATAGGATGTTCATTCATGGAGACTTTCCAGAATGATGTGGTTTTTGGGGCCCAGCTGACCACACAGTTCTGCTTCCCTATCTCTAATGTGCACGTGCTGCAAAGCTTACGTGGCTGTCACAAAATGCTTTAGCCCCCTCCTGCATCATGGCAGAAGATGGCACAGGACGGGTAGTTGCCTTCCCCATCATGTCATCTCATAGGAAGAGGATGTTTTGACAGTGAAAATGATTCTACATCATTGGTTTTGCCCATTATTTGTTGGCTAGATGTTTGAATTTTTCATGCACTCAACCAACACAGACTTATGAAACTTTTTGCAGTGGAAAAGTATAGTTTATTCTTGGTGACACTGCAAGTTTCTCTCCTGTCTAATTTTATGGCACATTCCAACAGTCCCAGCTAATTCAAAGATAAAAGAATTCATGACAAATCTGAGCTTTTGCTACTGTTATTGCTTTTGATAATGGTGCCAATTTGAAAATCTTTAGTCCAGTATTTCAACTATAAGTGTCCAAAGTCCTACTTGCTAAATTTCCCTTTCTTTCCCCTACGGTCTCCTTCTTTCACTCTTTTATTTACTATGCTCCCAGCCATAATCAAGCTCTCCATTGTGCAAAATGCAGAAAAAAACCTCCAACCTTAGACAAACCAAAGAAAGCCTATCTCTGCTCTACCAAAGAAAGACAAGGTCCAGAAGAATTCTGTAACTTACCTTGGGTTGCTCCAGGGCTTGAGACCAAAACACCTCTGAACTTCTGCACCCTTCACCTACACCCTTTCCCTTGAACCAGTTATGGAGCAATCTCATCTCTCAGGAATGCGTCTTTCTTAGAAGCACAGGATGGATAAGCCACTGGGAACATGCTGTTTGGGAGAACAAGGAGACTAGGGAGTTCTCAGCAAAGCTGGAACAGCCAGTGTTTCACAGCAACGTTGTTCTCCCCTTTAGTCTATTTACTGATTTCTCAAAAAAACCCCAAAAAAAGTCTATTTTTTTATCCTTGTCCTGCAGCTTCTCATCCAGCACTGTAGGTTCTCACCTTTGTGCTTTTTCTGATCATTCTGTCATCTCCACATGCTGCTGCAGGAACAGCCAGATGGGACTGTGCACTAGTAGTGACTTGTAACCATAGTGTTCCCAAGCAAAAAATTATAAAACACCTGAGGAATAACGAGTCTGTCTGGTATTTTTTTCATTCCAGCTCCCATTTAGTGTTGTGTAGGTGCCTGAATCCAATATCGCAGATGATTCTTGCCTTCTTTTCATGTGTGTAGTATGCTGGAGCAGTTGATGTTTGACTTCATTAGATACATTTTTGATCCTTCCTTGAGCCCCACTAAGTAACTCTTACTCCATCTCAGGTGATGGTGACAGCAAGTATAGGACTGTATCACAAGACTAAAAAGGAGTTATTGGCTCTGACTGTCCTAGACAAAGTGTTTTATTATAATTTCTTTGCATTCCCATAGCCCCTGGCCATAGTCACTGAGACCTGGGTTCCCTCCATGTGGGCACTGAAATGAGATCTGGAGCAAGGCTGAGTTGCTTCGAGCACCCACTCTCATCAAAGCAGAGATGCTAGAACCCACCAGGAGTGAAGATCTGAACTGCCCACGGAGAAAACACTCTTGCATGCATTTCATCAGAGACAGAGCTTAATTTAAATAGTGCAGGCACCTCAGTTCAAGTGATTTAGGTTGCCCAAGGAAGCTGTGGATGCCCCCTCCCTGGAAGTCTTGAAGGCCAGGCTGGATGAGGCTTTGAGCAACCTGGTCTAGTGGAAGGTGTCCCTGCTGATGGCAGGGGGGTTGGAACTAGATGATCTTTAAGGTCCCTTCCAATCCAAACCATTCTATGATTCTATGAGTCTATGATTTTGGGTAGCTTTAGGCCAAAGTCCTTTTTTTCTTTTTCACTGTGTGCAAGGAATCTGGACACTGAGACTTTCTGTGTTTTTATAATGGTCAGATTCCTAACATCTCTGCCCACCCAGGGAAGGTATGCTTTACATACCAGTCTTCTGCAAAGTGAAACATCCTGCCAGTAAAAGTCTGGCAGATGACTCCATTGTTGGTGCAGCCCAGCCCTCCCACTTGTCTGGGAGCACAGAAAACCTGAGTGGAGCCTTCACCCTCAAGAGAAAACATGCAATGCTAAATCATCTCCTAGACAAGGAGACAGAGAACAGATGCTGTTAACTTAAGAAGGGAGTACACAAAGATTTATTAGGTATATCAGCAAAGCCTGAGTGCAGGTTCACCATATCAATAATCAAACCAACTGCCTGTAGACTCTGATCTACTCCTCACCTTCTGCTGTGGCATTTCACATGCAAAGCTTAGAAAAACTGTGTCCTGAAGAAGACACGTAATACTCAAACCTTCAGGAGATGATACCATATCAGTGAAGAGTATGCCAAAGGCTAGCAAAGCCTGAAGCAAGGGCAGATACTGTATAACTACCTGGGGACATGGCAGGAATGGCACTGCAAATGTCCAACATGAAAAGAATGTGTATATTGCCTCAGAATAAACAGAGGTTATCATGTGCTCAAATCAACAGAGAGAAGATGGAGTATGTCCCACTTGCAAAAGAAATTGAGATATACGTATTATTTACAGATGTGTCTTAAACTGCAGGTTCCCTTGGAGGCACCCTCTTATTCCACAAGAAAAAAAAAAAATCCTTTTTATTTACTTCATGAAATATCAAGTAGGCTGGTATTGATTCTTTTTGCTTAGAGGGGCAGTGTCACACAGCACTGTCCAGAAGAATGAGGTATCTGCCAGCTGAGTCATGGTGCTAAGAGCTAGGGCTAACCACTTTAACATGTGCTGAAGGTATCTTCTTCCACCAGCAGCTCTTCTTGCAGCTTTCTCTGTTTGCTTAAGGTCTTTTGGATAGCATTGAATTGACCTTCAATGGCTGTCTGGCAGCTTTTCCACCATGACATCAAGCAAGTGCTTTGAATTCTTCCTAATTTCTGATTTCCAGAATAAGAGCCTTAAAATTCTATGGAGCTGTTGTGAGTTAATATGTTTGAGGTACTCACATGTTAGGATTGTGGATCAAGAAAGCAGCTTAGAATCACAGAATCATAGAATGGTCTGGGTTGGAAGGGACCTTAAAGCTCATCCAGTTCCAAGCCCCCTGCCAGCAGCAGGGACACCTTCCACTAGACCAGGTTGCTCAAAGCCTCATCCAACCTGGCCTTGAACTCTTCCAGGGAGGAGCAGCCACAGCTTTTCTGGGCAACCTGGGCCAGTGTCCCACGACCCTCAGAGTGAAGAATTTCTTCCTAAAAGTAGAACTTGACTCAGGGGAAGAGAGACATCCTTAGATTTTGAAGAAATGTTACCATGAATACACACAATAAAGCAAAGAGGTCAACAACACCCACATGACAATAAATATCAGAGAATAGCAGGTACTTTTGCAGAAACAGAAACCAATTCATAGGCAAGCAGACAGGCTAAATTCACAAGCTGAGATAAACTCAATGCAGAATTTGACCTGCCTTGATCACAATCCAAGAAAGACTTTTATCAGATGTGTTTAAACAAATCCTTTTTGCTGTTTCTGACTTGTGTCAAGGGAAAAATATATTTTGCCCCTGCAAGAAAAATCTTACATTTTCTTCTAAACTCACCAGTAAATCAAGAAGAGCCAAAGACCTCAGCTTGGTGGCTGCTAGTCTTCATTCTTTTTGCTAAGCTGAGAGCTGCCTATGCTCCCACTGATTCCAACAGGACAGCACCAGCACCCACAAGCCAAGGACTTATCTTGCTCAGCAGCAGGTTTCCAGGTATTTTGATATAAAATCAGTCCCATGATAAATTGTGACACCCTCAGAACCTGGCATGAAGCTGAGAAGGGCCAGACCTGTTGCAGAGCTAGTTCCATGCCAGAACAGAAATCCTCTCAGTTCAAGGAGCCCAAAAGATCAAGTTGCAAAACCCAGACCCAAACCACCCTGTAACTTCTTGTCTTCCTCAGTGGAGACTCACTCAGTAGAGTGCAGGGGAGGTGGGAAGGAAAGGAATCATCTTTGCAGATGTAATGAATTTCTCCAGGTAGCAGAGCTTGTTGCTGTAAAGAAGCTTTCAGATACCAGCCCTGAAATAATCATCAACAAAACGCAAAAGGGGAAGAGCAACAGGACATCTCTGCCATGTATTAGCACAAAGTCATGACCGTGGTCACAACCACATGCCCTGACCTCACCTAGGTGAGGGCCACATCCATCCCACCCTCTGTCATTCAGAGGACGTGACTATCGACACTAATGCTCTACATTCAGGATTTCCAAGATTATCCCAAACTCCTTGTTTTCCCACTCATCCCCTGCTAGGTACACTCAGATGCAAAACAGTCTTCTGCAGAGTGTGATTTTATAAGAGCCAGCCACTACACTTAAGCAAACTTGCCTTGCCTCTGTCTTAAGTTCACAGCTATAAATAGGGTCTTTCATAAGATGGTGCCTGCAGAAGAAGTTCTGGCACAAACAGTTTTTAACATTTTGAATGAGCGGGGTTTGATGGGAAGCCCACTGCCTGCCTGGTTTGGCAAACTCCTCAAACCTGTTTGGGTTTAAACATAGAGCGAGCCAGCAGAATGAACTGTTAGCCTGGCTGAGACCATTTCAGCTTATTTCATAAGTGACTTAGACAGATGTTTAAAGGATTTATGTAAGGTTGGCTGAAGTCAAACACAGGTGTAAGAGATGAAAGGGGAATGGGAAAAATGCAGTGTGATGATCATTTTTCCATTTCTGTATTTTTTTTTTCCCCTGGCTGTTGATTCTAGTGCCCTTTCCATGCAATGTCTGTGCTATGAGTCACTGAGAAAAAAAAAAAAACAAAAACCAAAACTATTTTTATTTACTACCAGTAAGGAATGAGGTTTTACACAAAGCTGTGCTGTAGCTGTGCTCTCTTCTCCCGTTTCAGCTATCCAGTTTACTTTTGCTCTACTTCAGCTGCTTTTTGCTCACAAGATGTGCTGAGCAGACATTGCCACTCTGAGGAAGGGGAGAAAATGAATGGTGTAGAAATTCACTGCAGTCTGTTCTTTATTTGCCTTTCTCCACATGTAGTACAGGAGTTTCAGGCATGCCTGTGCCAGCCTGGCTTCTGGATGTCTCCAGTGGTTATAAAACAAGCCCTCACCTCTTGTTGTGTGGTTCTTGTGCTCAGACCAAGGTGGGTCAACACAAAGCAGCTGTGTTGTGGTTCTTTAGGAGCCTTCACCAGACAAGCATCACTTGTAATCTTCCACCAGGGCATTGCATGTGAATTTTGTCCTTGGAAAGTAGCACCTTGAATCAGGTCCTCTGGCCCAACCTCAAACACTTGGCACCTACCGCTGGGAAGGTCTGGTGGAGAGGGATAGAGAGGAAAGAGAGGTTGGGTCCCTGGGATGGGCCAAAGCGGGTGCCCGAGAGCATCCCTCTCCAAAGCAGCTTGTGTCCCCATGCTGCTGGAGCCTGTTCAAGCAGCAGTTGTAAGATAAACACAGCCCAGCCCATTGCTTTTCTAAACAATGTACCGCATCTCATCCCAGCCTGCTAATGGCCACCCGAGTCAACAGAGGGGCTTGCTGTTGACTTTAAAGTTGCCTTGGGATTAGGCCTTAAAATAGCACCCACAAATACCCTGTAAGCATCTATGATCCCATCTGAAAAACAATTACTTCCTCCCAGCTCTCCGGGTGTGTGAGCCAGTGCTCCTTGGCATGTTTCAGACACATCCTAGGCACAATTCAGGTCTGTAGCCCTGAAGTGGTGATGGATATTTCTAGGAGGTATTTTAATATCTCATCTGTCAAACCATAACCAGAAGGCAAAGGCAAACCCCTGGGGTACACCTTTCCCTAGGTGAGATTTTGAAATGTGTTAGTTGGGAGTACTGAGAAGGTGTCTTTAGCCCTGGATGGCCAAGGGATGGTGCATGCCTTGTTGCAGCCCCTGTTCATGTATCTCCCCTTTGCATTTTGCATTTGCATCTTCACAGAAAAACCCTTTCTGTGATGGTACAAAGTACAAGGAGGGAGACAGAGAGGACATTGGTTCTGGAAATACTTGCAGGAGAAGTAAGAAGGGCAGAAACATAGCTTGTGGGCAAATCCCCAGTGATCATTCCTCCTCGTTAATTATAGACTCGTTACCTGCCCAAAACCTGCAAGTGAAGGTAGAGCAGCCCCATCCACCACAGATGGCAGGGAGGGACACGAGGCACCAGCTGAGGCTCAGCAGCCTGTTGAAGGTCGTCGGTGGAGGCGGCGGCACAGCCAGGAGCTGAGCTCACATCTCCCGGCTCCCCGGCCAGTCCCCGACCCACAGGGCCATTTTTTCCTCTCCGTTCTGCCTCATTAGCACTAGTAAGCACTTCTGTCATCAGGGACACGCACACTCTGGTGGGGAGTGTAACAGAAATGCCTATTAATAAATGATATAATACTTTCCAGTTTCCAAGGCTTTCTGTGGCGTTCACTCAGCAGCCCTGGCTGAGTCAGGCTCTTTTATTTACACCCTCAGCCCTGCCAAACCTGTTGTTTGCCATCGCCTGGGCTTGCCCAGAGACATACCCAGTTGCCGAAGGATTACCTTGAGCTGGCCATGCACACAGCCCTGGATGAGGACCAGGGAACCAGCAATGCCAGTGGTGTGGCAGGCATGGAAGGAGGAGGAGATGTTGGGGAAGGGGCCCTGGGCTGTGCCATTCAGCGTTGGATGAGAGGAGAAGGGCAGCTTTATAACAAATGTTTTGTATTAGCCCTCAAAGCCTCCAGTCCTGGGCTGGGGTTCCATCTACAAGCACGGAGATGGGGTGGGCACTTGCCTGGCGCGTCTCAGAGTTATTGCTTCATTCTCCTCACAACAATGTCGCACAACGGGATGTGTTTTATGAGGACGTTAATCCACACAGCAATGGCCTTAATGCATCTCACCACCCGAGGTGTCTATTAGCTGCCTCTGTAACACATACCCCAGTGGGTTTTATTGCTATTGCAGCATAAATCCTGGGGTTTAGAGCCTTTTAAAAATTCTCCTGTTAAGCTCTACCCTTCCAGGTCCCAATCCAGAGGATGGTGGAAAAAAACCCAAACCCCCTCACACTTACCCTGTCTCTCAGTTGACACAGGAGCTTGCTGAGGCTTTGGAGACATCGGAACTATTTCCCACAGGAAAGCACTTATAACAAAGGGATTCAGTGTGTCATTCCTTCTTTTTAATTCATGCTACAGCTATTCAGATGCTCAGTGCAATGCATTTATGTTGGCTGCCAGGACACCCCGTGCATCATCTAAGACCTTTCTGCCATCAACCCCTGAGCTGCTGTCACCTTTTGCACCCCTGAAAGTCAGCTGGGAGCTGCTCCCCTCTGTCTCTTTAGCGTTTGCTGAATCTATTCCTATGAGGAGAGGGGTAAGAAGGGAGGGAAAGGGTGCTTTGCTGTTAGGAGGCATTTATATGAAAACAGGTTGAGGGAGTTGGGGCTGTTCAGCCTGGAGAAGAGAAGGCTCCGGGGAGATCTTCTAGTGGCCTTCCAGTGCCTGAAGGGGCTCCAGGAAGGCTGGGGAGGGACTTTGGACAAGGGCAGGTATGAGTAGAACAAGGAATAATGATTATAAACTGGATAATAGTAGACTTAGATGAAATACTAGGAAGAAATTCTTCACTGTAAGGGTGGTGAGACACTGGTCCAGGTTGGCCAGAGAAGCTGTGGCTGCTCCTCCCTGGAAGTGTTCTCGGCCAGGTTGGATGAGGCTTTGAGCAACCTGGTCTAGTGGAAGGTGTCCCTGCTGCTGGCAGGGGGGTTGGAACTGGATGAGCTTTAAGGTCCCTTTCAACCTATACCATTCTAAGATTCTATGATACTGTCAAGCCAGAATAAAGAGTAAAAATGCCAAAGCAAATGTACTGTGTGTTGAAACAGTGATGAAAATCACCAGGAGCTCTCATCTGGCCTGTGTGCCATCTGTATTGTATCTATGGCATCATTGTGCCCCAGAGCCACCCCCGCACAGGGGTCCAAGTCATGACTCTGCTTTTTAGCTGCAACTGCAAAAGTCCACCTGAGAACTGCCTCCCCAACCTTTTTCTAATCCTCTATAGTTTTTCACCAAAGTCCTTTCATCCACTGCGTGAGGACCAGATAGACCCCGAGTTTTGCCATCAAAGTGTCCTTGGGTTTTTTTTCCCCCATGCCCAGCTGTCTCCTTTTGGGAAGATGACACACTATAGCCATAGGAGATTGCATTCCAGCTCCCTCACACTCTTCCCATGCTTGTCCCTCACCCAGTTCCGTATCCCCCTTGCTGAAAGAACAACCCAAAGCATTCCTCACACTGCAGACCACCCTGCTGAAAAGTAATTTCCTTGCCAAGGACCAAATTGCATTAACTCATTAAGCCTGTACATCTTGACCCAGCTGCCACTCTTGAAAAGGTCCCCACTTAGCATTTGACAGGAATGTCAGCAATTCAGATGCTTAATGAAACTAGGGAAGGGCTTGTCACTCTAACCACACTAACGGCTAAATGCCCTGTCCCTCTCCACCCCGGCCAATGCCACCACACAGGATGTTGTCATCTCCCTACGGTGGAGGGCAACAGTAGCACCAGCCACATAGAAAAGCCTAATTTGGAGATATGGATGAAAGACTTGGTGTTAAGATGGTGGTTTTGGAGGATTTGACTAGTAGGGTCCACTCTGCCTTGGACACCCCAGATGAGCAGGACAGCCTTTTGAGACCATGCCATAAAGCTAACACTAACAACAGTGGTATTGGAGATGATAACAGTTTGCTTTGACTCATCTATGACAAACACTGGCATTAGTGCTTTGCAATTCGTTGTCGTGCTGAAGGAAAGCTTTAAGAAACAAAATGGTTACCCATTAAACAAATCAGCTGGCAACCCTGACAGCAGAGGCTTCTGCCTGGGACAGGCATTAACTCTTATCCCAATGTTTACCTTTAGGCTTGTGGCCACTTGGCTCAGAGAGGTCAACTCAAATTGTCAGAAAGCCATAAATTTTAGGACGATCTGTTTTTCATGTTTATGAGAACACCACAGCCCCAGATTAAATCTCTCCTGGGTAGTGTCCACAGCAGGATATGGTTTTCTTCCTAGGACTTTCCATTCTGGAAGGACTGGGACTTGGTGTCCACAGCCAGAGTCTCCAGTAGATTGGCTTTTGGAGGAGGTGGCTAGCAGCCCAGCTAGGGGGTTATGTTTTGTACTACCAACCCCCGTGCTGATGACCACTGCTAAGGTAGTGGCAAGAGATCCCAAATAAGGACATTTTGGAGTAGGAACAAGAGGCAAGACAAACTCACCAGTTCTGGCTTGGATGGCTGACTAAGAACAGGAGAACTTCCACTGGCATTTTATTTGAGACGTCTCTAACCTTAATACAAGCACCTTTTCTCTACATGAACACTTACTGGATTTGTCATAGTTAGTTCATGGGGAGCTTTCCTAAGTGTGGAAACTGGATTCAACCAAATAACATCACTTAACTGTCCCCATCAGTTTTAAGAGATATTGTTTGAGGACCCCGTCACACAGAGAGAATGTGAAATGCATCTGATGTCTGAAAGCTATCATCAGAGTTTCCTCCAGATGCCAGTAAGCCTGGGTCTGTATTTAACTCTTATTTAACAATACTCCTGTGGAGATGACTAGTACACATCTTTTCCCATCCATTCTTGAACGGGGTGTAATTGCCAGCATCATGGAGAGATGTCCCACCAGCTTATGAGTACACGCTACAGAGGGAATCTCAGTACAATAATATTCAAGGAATGAGAACATTTCTCCCACTGCTTCCCCTTGGGATATAGAGGAGTCACCATACTAACTGCAATTCTTTTTTGGCTGGAAAAAAAATCCTGAGCAACTGTAAGACAATAGACAGACAGGCCTCGTTGTCTCTCCTCGCTTTCAGGAGACATGTGTGGTAGATATGTGAGGCTTCTCTTGCTGTACATTGAACTGGCAGTGTCACAGAGAGCTGATTTCTCTACTGCTTTGTGTCCAAAGATTATTTTGGAAGCTGAGATCTCATTTTAGCCATGAACAAAAACAATTCTTGAAGGCCAACTTGCTGTACTGCTGGGTTGATGGAGATATGTGTGCTTATCTGTTTTGGTTATCGGAATTACATAGTTTCTCTCTCTGTCATGGAAAACTCATTGACAAAGCAGGAAGGAAATGAAGCTGCAGTTGACCGATGAAGAGCTTTGCATGTCTCTGCTTCCCAGTGTTTCAGTTTTGGTCATTGACCTTGCACAACAACTGGGAAGATGACACTGTCCTGGAATTCAGATACAGTCTCGTATGAGCTATTTCAACTGGGTGAGTACTTGCAACCCACTCTCAAATGGCCACATCATGCACGTTGCCCTTCAGTATTTTGCCAAGTTTTCTTAATACAGGCCAGAAAAACTGCTGAGAAAAATAGCTCCAAAGAGCCTGATCCTCCTCAGAAAGTATTGTCTCTGGTTTCTGATGTCAAAAAAACCCCAAACACCTCCAAGAAGCAGTATAAAAGGAGAAAAGAGTTACTTCCAAAGTCTGGATAAAAATAAACTTTTGATCTTGTGGTACAATAAAAGCTACTGCAGTATCTTTAACAGAGAGCAAGTTTGTGGAAAGAGGAGCACCAGCACCAGGTTGGTTGAACTGAGAGTTGGGCTTATCTTTGCAGAAACCTCTTCCACCTGATCTCCTCATCTTTACACCACCTACACTGTTCAATGAGGAGGACATCACAGTTCAAACGGTCACCTTAGATAAATCCTCCTCCAGGCCTTGAATAGTGGAAAAAATAAGGATGTATCTGAATCAAGGAAATTTGTAACCTTCTGCTGCAGGGCAAAGGTCCCATCTTCACGTTCACAGAGCAAATGGTGTCACACCAGCAAATGCACCTACTGACTAGGAAGTGGAGAAAGAAAGGTCACACAAGAGATGTAGTACTGGTGAGCATGCTCAGGTCTGGTAGTGGTGGGGTATAATGAGACCCTAAACCATGCAGAACCAAAATCTTAGCAAGAGAAAGGAAGTAGATGGTTAAACACAAAGATGTAAAGGCAGGCTTGAAGTCATGTTTGCTGTTGTGGAAGGCCAACCTGTAAACAGATCCCAAGACTTTCAGGGTTTTCCAGCATGGGCCAAACCAAAGGTCATCCCAACACATCATCAAAGAATTCTGGTGCAAAAGTGCCAACGAGGGTGGAATCCCCCTTGCTCCATTATCGACAGGTTTGTACCTCTTGCCAAAGCCTGGTTTGGTATCAGGGAGTTGAACCAGGGGATATTTTGGTTCAGGGCTGGTTGTGACTGAAGCTCTAGCTCAAGCCATTCTTGTTGGAGTTCAGCATCATTTAAAGCTCAGGTTTGGCTGGGCTATGGTTCAAGAGAAGAAGTCATTGCTCCACCGGGTTGTGCCTCCTGCGGGACGTGGCTGCTCACGCAGTGCCTGAGATTGCATGGGATGTAGGAGTGGATTTTTAGGGCACTTGTCTGTGAAGGAAGGACTGTGTAGTTTTTGTTTAGTCTAGTTATAAATGTCATACGTTATATATCCTTCACCATTTCCTCGTAAGACCACTTCACTAATGGATATCTGCACCAGGAAGCTTTTGTGGCTAGACAGCCAAAATTTTGCCTTCTTCACTTTCAGTCCTTCCTTATAACTCTGTAATTCCTCAGGATTTATGTCATTCCAATATTTGTTTCATTCTCCCCCTGTTGCTGCTAGCCAAGCCAGTGATATTTCATTTATTTTAATCTTTCTTCCAGAACTTCCATTTTTCCAAGCTGAATCTTGGTGCCTTTTTTTTTTCCCCCTGATGTTCATCTCATTTGCCAAGGACAGGCTAAGGCAATAGTGCATTATATCCAAACTGAAAATTATTGTATCAGCATAGCCCACTGGGCTAAAAGAAGAACTTGTCTTAACCACAGCTGATCATCTGCCTTGCCTTTTAACTTTGATAATAATGATAATGAAAGAAACCTAAGTCACTGACTTAAACTTCTGGTACCGTCTTGTTTCTAAAAAGAAAAAAGAAAAAAGAAAAAAGAAAGAAGAAAGAAGAAAAAAGAAAAAAGAAAAAAGAAAAAAGAAAGAAGAAAGAAGAAAAAAGAAAAAAGAAAAAAGAAAAAAGAAAGAAGAAAGAAGAAAAAAGAAAAAAGAAAAAAGAAAAAAGAAAGAAGAAAGAAGAAAAAAGAAAAAAGAAAAAAGAAAAAAGAAAGAAGAAAGAAGAAAAAAGAAAAAAGAAAAAAGAAAAAAGAAAGAAGAAAGAAGAAAAAAGAAAAAAGAAAAAAGAAAAAAGAAAAAAGAAAAAAAAAAAGAAAAAAGAAAAAAGAATTAAGTTGAGACATTTGGGGTTTTTGATATTCCTGAAACTCCTCATATATAAGCACCAGCAGTGTCATGTAACACAGACAAATTAATATTTTGAGTGTAATAACTAGAAGGTATTTTTTTTCAGGAACACTTAGATCAGTTACATGTATTCTCTCGTCGTTACCATTTATTAATTTGTGTATAAGGAATTTAAACTTTGAGTTGTGTTGCCCTGTGCCGAGAGGAACACTTGGATGAATAAATCTGAGAAACTGTTACACCAGAGCCACAGCAGGCAATTACTAAATATTGAGGGAAATTGCTTCATACATCAGCTGATACATCATGTTATAATTATTTTAATATAAAAGGGAGAAAAAATAGTCCAGATAGGTGTGCGGCCATATTAATAAATTATTTTGAGATATTTCCTACTCCATTTGCATTAATCTTTTTTCAGGAGATAAGATTTCTCTTTGTATTTTTGCTGAAATATTGTCCAATAGACCTATGCTTGAAAAATATTTGGGTAGCTAAAGAGAAGGTAAAAGTCAAATTATGGTTATGCTCTTTAGTTTGCAGTTTTGAAAATGAACCAAGTTATTCACAGAATTTGAAGAAATAAAAAGTTTGCTAACCTCTCCATAAAATTGTGATTTTCTTTGCATGGCTAATTTTACTCACTAGAAGTTATGTTTTCTGTAATGTATAATTTTTTCTCTAAACAAAATACTCCAACCTAATCTTGACAGTGTTGGGGAAAAAACAAAACCAGATAAAACAGTGTCATGTAGGTCTCTTTTAAACTGAAAAAAAGGTTTTTAATCCTTTTTAAAAATATGGTTTACCTTTTTTTAGCTACTCTATAATACACTTTTTATTTTCTTTTTTTGTTAGAAAGAGAGATCAGTCAGGAATGCTCACATCACCTTTTTTAGAATCAGCTTACTGGATAGACGCTCCTCAGAAAACAGACAAGAAAGTGCATCAATTGCCTTTACATATAACGTTAATTAAACGCATTTACTCTCTCTTCTGTACGTAAGATGTGACTTTTGCACTTACACCTGGGTGCAGTGTAACCACACTAGGATAAATATACCTTTTGAGGAGGAAGACCTAATATTTCTACAATAGGCAAAGGAGATGCCTTGGCAGAGAGGTTCTGGGTTTCTAGTGCAGAGCTGGGGTCGAGCTGTGATAAGGGACCCCAGAATTTCCTCTGGTGGTGGCTCGGGGTGGGAGATGCGTGCATGGCTCCTGAGCGCTGGTTTCCATGTCTGCCCAAAGCCATGCGTGTGATTTTCCATCTCTTTCACCCTTGGGAACAGAGCCATTTAACATTTTGCTGCAGAAGGTTCCTCAGCCCTTCCCTTCTGATGAAGGAGCCTTATGCACACCCCCCTGCCCAGGCCTTGCAAACTTCCCATGGCCCCTTACCCTAGACCACAATTTCCCCCATCATCCTTCTCACCAACCCACCAGCCGCCTTCTCTCCCCATAGCTCTGTTCCCTTTCATCTCCCATTTCTCCTCCCTAACTCATGGGCTACCTTTGATTTTCAAACGCTCATATTCCAGTCCCTCCTTCTCTGGTGGAAACTTTAACAAATGCACCAACATCTGCTATAGTTAGTCATCACACTTAATGTACAGGATATTCCAGCTGGCTTCACTCTCCTTTTATTATGTATTGGAAAGAAGTTTCATCTGTGCTCCTCTGGCTTGGCCAGACACACACCCAGACTCACCTCCACGTGGTGTGGACGCAGCTGGGGTGCCATGGGGTGCTTCTTGGCCACACGCCCATGGCATCCCTCACCCCCCTGCACCCCAGCTGCTCTTGTGTTTGCCCATACAGCCATGGTGGGACATGCCTGGGCTGTGGAGTCCTTCTCTGAGGAGGTGTGGTGTCCCATAAAGAGAGCCTGAGTTCAAGCAGCTGGTGGATAGACAGATACCCACTGCTCAAGCATTTTCAGATGGCTGGAGAGATGATCCCTTGCCCTCACTACCTCCAGTGTAGCTGCAAATCACCAGCCTGAATGGCAAGACCTCCTGGCTTGTGGTTGGGTATGCAAGTATGTGATGCCTGCAGGGTTTGCAGGCAAATCATTAAAAGTTCATGTTTGCAGGAAATCAGCCCCTTACCAAATCTGAGGAGCAACCACCCTCCATCCTTGACCCTGGGGAAGGTGCTCAGATCCTTGGCAGAAGAAGGGAGCTGAAACGATAAAAACTCCAGCCCAAAGCCCTCATCTCACGGGAAGCATGAGCCAGAATGACCTCAGACACCATCACATGGGCTTCCTCCACAGCAGATTGAAAATGTAAAGGCTCCACAACTGAGTCATTTGGAGCTGGGGTTGTCTGGAGCATCAGGCAGGTGACGGCAGCTGGGAGGAGAGGGCAAAGCACTGGGCATGTTTCTGGGGGAAAGGAGAGCCAGATCTCAAAAAATGAATAAATATCTTCAATTAAAAGAAAGAAAGAAAGAAAGAAAGAAAGAAAGAAAGAAAGAAAGAAGTTAATAAAAATCTGGTGTTTGGGTGCTAAAATACAAGTTACCCTTTTTTTTCCAGCAAGTGTTCCTTGGTTTTCTTACAGCACTATGGTCTTTAACTGTGTATGTTAAGTGTTGGTAGTCCCTGAATGGCACCAGAGAGCATGAGTTTTGTTCAGAAAGACAGGCTACAAGAAGAAGTTGTCATAAGCTTATTGCATGAAACAAAAGTAAAAACATGAAAAGAAACCGAGGACTTAAAGACTTCAAGGTGCACATACTGACGTGGTGGCCTGGCTGGAAAGTGAGCAACTGCAGAGCACGTTAATCACATCAGGTGTGCGGGGAAGAAAAACACAACAGAAACACACTGAGGCTGTGAATACCCTGAAACAGGTCTTGTGGCTGACTTCACACATGATCTGTGTCCTCGGGAGTTTCCATCTAATTCCCTTTGCGAGGCGAGTGGTTTATTTGCTTTCCTAGATAAATATGGACCCACGTCATGCACTTGTTCCCCCGACAACACCTTACAAAGGAGCATTTTTCTCAAGTGTTTGATCATCTTCAAAAAAAGAAAGAGCAGATGGTTAACACAGTTGTTGGTTTTCTCTAATTGTAGGTGAAATTCCCGGGTGAGGAGGATTCCCAGCTGTTAATGTATTTTCCTCATTTTGGTGTGAAATCAGTAAATGCAGTAACTGTGCTTCTAAACTCTGAGATGTTTATATGCCTCAGTTTGGGGGTCTTTTGGTAAGTGTTATTCGGGGTAAATATAAGTTTCCCTAGGACAGTGATGTGGTTTTGAGTATATTTGACATAAGTTCCTGATAAAAATCTTTTTTCAGTTGTATTTCCTTTCATTGCCCAAGAATTCCTCATCATCTTCAGAGACCAGCAGGTTTCATACCAAAAACCAAAGACAGGGGTGATCTAAAAACAGTGTGTTTCATTACCAGATGTCATGAAGCCTGTTGCAAAATGAGCAGAGAAGAGATATGTTGTGGAGTCCATCTGGGGACTGGGCTCATGTCCTGGATCCACGCTGGGCTTTGGGGTGCAATGGAGGGGTATGCAGGAGGGTTTTTATGGCTGAGCTCAGAGTAAGCTGTGCAAAAAGAACCTGGAGGACAGTTGCTTTCATTATTTCAGAAGGCTGAGACTGTGGGATAACAAAACGATAGAGCTTATCTACGTGATCGATGAGAAAGAAACCCAAGTGGTATCCATTTAAGGTTAAGTTTGGTACTTTCAGTTTGAAATATTGACAGTAAGTGGAGGAGTCATTCCCTTTAAAGAGAGTGACATCATCATAAATGGAGCTATCAATGCATTTCATAAATTTCCCTGAAGTTACTGCAGGTGACAGACAATGTCTTCTAGGAAATGGAGGATGTTCAAGGAAGCTGTAAATAACTCCTGCACTGCTATAACCACAAAGATCAACGCAATGAAATATAAAAGAATCCAGAGAAATTTGTTGGGAAATGGCTGATTTACCCCTGAAGAATTCTAGATGCTCTCAAAAGAGTAGAACTTGAAAGTAGTTGAAACACAATGTCAGAGCAGATCTTCCAATATATTGCTGGGAATTCAAAAAGTGAGATTAATTTCCACACAGCTAAAAAGAGATGGGAAAATAAAGAGAACTCCACCAGAGAAAATATTCATACTTTCCTGAACTCACCTGCTATTGTGAACACTATCTGACATTTTAAATTTGGTAAGTGTTCATCATCCACTTTATTCTGGAAAATTCAGGGAATTGATCATTCAGGTGCTCTGATAGTAGTGCCTCAGATGTCTGGATGTGCTTCACTTCTGACACTGACTGCTTTATTTTAAAGCTGGTACCTGCAAGCCAATGCAAGGACAGTTTTATTTTTACTTAATTGCATGCTTGAAAATAGGTTACTGTCTAAATGCTGTGTAGCAAAAGTGGATGTATATTTAAAAAATGATCTTCATATGCTTAGTCTGAGTACGGTATCACTACATAAACTCTGGTAAATGATAAAGCAAATCCCAAACATATGACATATTAAGATTTTCAATTGAGACTTCCTTAAAAAAATATGAAACTGATAAATTTTGTGATGTGTTGACATGAATCTGACAAAACATATGTCGAATTTAGCCTTGCTCCTCTCTAAAAAGAAATTTTAAATCTTACATACAAGGAAGCCATGCTTATTTAAAAAAAAAAAAATGGGTGGAATATTTAGCACTATATCATAAATTTCTTCTTTTAGTAAAAACAACTGATCAAGGTCTGGAATAGTGGTAAACCCAAGCAGGTTCAGCGGGGCAGCAACTGGAATGGGCTCAATCTTTTGCTGGTGTAAAAATCAGTGTTGCTGATCTGCACCAGCCTCTGTCTCCCTCCTGCACTACCATTGTTTCAATGGACATGCTGTAATTTAAGCCAGCATGTTACTGTAATTAAAAAAATACACAAATGACAGAATTTGACTCAAAACCCACCATCCTTCATGGTTTACATTTCCTACAAAGGGAGTTAACTGGTAAGATGTACATGTTTATTGGTTTCCTTCTTTGTGCTTTTACAAGTATTTTTCTCTTTGATGATCTAAACCATATGTTGAGGTACTTTGGAGGATTATTTTATCAGTTCCTCTGCAGTATGAGAGAAATACCAGGGCAGAGCCCATAGGTTTGCACACATACAAGCCACTAAATCACCCCTTGTTCCTGAGCAGCCAAGCTGCCATATTGATAAATAGTCCGTGTCACATTAATTTAATTCTGAATCACTCTGAGACATCATTTTGTTACAAATATAAATTTTGTGGTGTAATGGAATGTGTTAAACCTTTAACAAATGAACATTTAATGGCCGCTCATGAAAAAACATAAATAACCAGAAATAAAATTAGCAGGATTGGTAATGAGCGTATGAAGCAGCGTGGCATGGCCCCGCTTCCCCAGGGCAGGGGACAGGTGGGAGCAGCATCCACGTTTTCTCCTTCTCTTTGGTGGCTTTAACTGGGATATAAATGTCTGAACTTGACATACAAAGTGTTAGTCCTTTTTTTAATAAACTAAAACTTAAAAAATAATCTGCTGGACCATTTTTTTTTTTGTAATAAAAAATAAAAAATTGAAAAACACCTGTCCTTCCATCAGTTCCTCTCTACCTTGATTATTATTATTTTCATGTTGCCTTTCATTTATTCCCTTCCACTACTAGATGAACACCATTAATGTCCTACACTCAGAAAAGAAACTCATTTTCTCATCACTGGTTCTTTACTAGCTCGTGCTTCTGCTGTGTGTCAACATTTGCACAGTGCCAGGAACAGACAGCATGTATATACTTTTTTCTCTTTTTTTCACCAAACCACCTATATTATTATTATTATTATTATTATTATTATTACTATTACTATTACTATTACTATTACTATTACTATTACTATTATTACTATAATTATTATTAAAACTCCTGCAGCCTGTACCTGTTAGAGGCAGCAGCTTTCCAGGCTGCTCCAGCCTCAGACTTATCTGCACACCACTTTTTGGGGAAGCCACAAGCTCAGCATGCAGGAATGGGGATCCATTAGTCCCTGGGTCAACTCGAGGGCAAGATGTTAAGCACAAAAGTGTTGCAAGATTAGTGGCAGTCACTGGAAAGAAGTTTTAGTATCTGTGACTATAGGCAGTTTGTGGACTTGAGCCAAAATCCTCTCTTTAAATATCAGAAAGTATCCCTAAAATTGCAAGCCTTTGGAGACCATGGCACTCCACAAACTGCCAAGAAAAACAACACGTAGCACATAAATCTGAAACAATCACTTATTCCAGCTATGAAGGGACCAAATGACAAAACACTTACCTAAATGCTTTTTATTTGCATTCATATTTATTCAGAAATGATGTGAAAGCCTTGCTCATTTTGCCTTTACGCATATGTGTGCTAAGGGCTCCTGCTTGGGAATTCCCATCTCTGGGGTGGTGGGGTTAATGAGACTCCTCACTTATGGGGATATGAAAAAGGGGATATAAAAGGGGATATAAAAGGGGACATAAAACCATTCTGTGTGCCCCT
>NW_010312790.1:60832-69835 GCF_000700745.2 Antrostomus carolinensis
GCTAAAGCATTTTCCGGGCTTTAGCCTGAACATATGAATGCAGAGGGGACCCCTCCTCGTTTTTATTTTATAATTATTAAAACTGGAAATCACCTGGGTTCTTCTTCCAGCCTCCATGTGTATACCATCCTCCTCTCCATCACCTTGGCCAGAAAGGTGGTCCTGATAAAGAACCCCAGCTGCTGCTCTGTTTTCCTTACCTGAGGCATGGGATGGTGATATGTTCTCAAGATCCACTGTAAATCAGCGAATCTCTCTCCCTAGGATTTGCTCACAATTTGAAAATCTGACTTGAAACAATCGCCTTTCCCCCAGGGCACCATATGCAACTTCAATATATTAGTGGCAAAGGAAAATATGCTGTGCTTGGCGTTTACAATTCCCACTCTAATTCACCAGACAGGTGTTTTTGAGGAACAGCTCATCTGGCAAGAAGGAGGGTCACTGGGTTGGGGCTTTTTTTTCTCCCTCTTATTTTCATTAAGGGGGAAGACTTGCAAACAGCTGGTAGAAGGAATTACTCAAGGGAACCTTGTCCCCCCACATTAATGGCTGCAGGGGAGAGGTTCAGGAGGAGATAGGCATGGTTGCTCAGAAAGGGTCCAGCCAAAATTCCTGATTTTGTATGAAACAGTTCCCTGATTATTAAAGGTGACTGGTGAGCTGGACTGCCAGGACCCTGGCTCTGGAGGGCACCAGGATCTTGCCCTTTCCCTGAAAAAAAAAGCCTTTTTCTGAGACTTTCTCCAGGATGAATACCAACTTTACTGGTCCTGAAACTTGTGACTTGCATTCCAGCCAGCCAGCCAGCAATTTCTTCCTTAGAGAGGAAAAAAAAAAGAAAGAAAAAAAAAAAAAAGAAATGAAGCTAAACTAAATTAATGCTGTTCTGAGAGCTAAATATGGTCAGGACATCTGTGACCTCCCCCAACTTCACCCTGGCTGAGCGGGGACAATAGCTGCCATGTGCCACCCTTTGTTGTTGAGCCTGGAAAAGATTTCTAATCCCAGAATAACTCACATGTGCACCCATGCACGTAGGCACACACACACCACACACACACACACACGAGTGCCGCTAAACTTGCATTTCACATCCAAAAGGGAAGAGTTGGCAGCAGGATTGCCCTCGCAGTGTTGGGAGGGATGAAAGAGCCCCCCTCTCGCTTCATAAAATCCCTGTGTACACAAGGGTTTTTCTTTCGTCTACAGATGTCCATTTCTAGTGTTACAAGGTGCAAATTCCGAGGTTCGGCAGACGCTGGAAGCTGTGTTCTCGTGTTGAAATGCCGGTATGTGGTCCGCGTGTCTCTGATCTCCAGAGTTTCCTAGCATGACATCTTTCATCATCATCATCAAGTCAGAGGACGTAGATACATGTGGCCACCAGATTCCCTTCCAGCGTGAAGACGGGCCACATCCTTTAACTCCCCTCTTTCCCCTGTTATGGGCGATGCTTTAAAGTCGCTCTCACCCGGCTTCGTGGGATACCTGGCCTCGCAGCGCCGAGCCAAAAAAGTCCTGTAAATAAGGGCACATGCCAAAAGGAGACGGTTGGGGTCCAGCCAGCAATGCTCTAACCTCTCCCTGCCCCTCTTTGAAGGGGACGAGCGAGGGTCACCCCACGAGCTCCCCGCTGCTCGGCTCATCTTGCCCAATGTCAGGAAACGGTGGCCTTTTTCTTTCTTTTTTTGGAAGGAAGTGGTTAACTCTTCCTTCACCACCCCACGATGGGATTGATTTGCAAATGTACTCTTCAATCAAGAGCAATCCAGACTGTAGATCTGGTTTGAGTGGGAGGAAAACAGGGCTCGGTGGGAAGTCTGTGGAGAACAGCCACGGTCGCCTGCAGCAGAGGACCCCCAACCCTGGGCACTCCCTGTTAAAGTCATCTTGGCCACCCCACCACTCCTGGTCCCACAGGTGCAGGGTTCCCCGTGTGGGAGATCTCCTGCAAGATCTATATCACTCGCATTTGGTGGATGTTTCTGAATCACATCAAAGCAGAAGCTGCAGCAAGTGTGCGTCAAGTCAGCTTTGGCAAGTCTCATGGCCCTCCCTTTCTTTTTATTTTTTTTTCCTTTTTTTCCTTTCCTATGTCACGTTGCTGCTCAGCCTCGCAGAATGTAATTAGAAAATAAGCCATTTATAAAACAAATGTTTCTGGGAGAAACTCCCCTGAACACCCGTGTCATAAAATTATTGAACGCAGCATCTGAGAGCATTCAGGATCCAAAATTTCCTCAGGGCTCACCCCTATCCATTATTCTGCCGCTGATTTAACCAGGCAGTGACACTTTACTGGCAGCACCCTCTTCCCCTCCAAAAGAAGTTGGCCTTCTGGCTGTTCTGCTAATAAACCAACACACCACTCCCTTGCTGTCCTCCTCCATCTGCTAAAACCATGATGGGGATGTATTGATCCTGGTTTATCTTCTGGGGTGGGTTTTGCTCTCACTCTCCTTCCCAGCACATCCAAGGGGACAGAGAAGGGTGATGGCTCCTCATCCCACATACCAGCAGCATTTTCAGGGCTGACCAAAGTAGCCTGGTTTCCAGAGCTGGGATGTTCCCTCCTTCTAGAAATGCTCATAGCTTTTGCTCAAGGTAAACACTTTGGGCTGGAACGTCCTGTATTTCACCCTCCACTGGGATCAGTTTTGCCCAACGACTCAGTTCCCACCGGAGTACCATATAACTCGCCAGACTTTCCAACACATTCAGAACCTACAAAGTGCTTTGAGATCCCTGCCAGCTCCCTTTCTGGTTTTCTGGCGCAGTTCAAGAGGCAGATATTAATCTTAACAGCTATATGCTGGCCGAGCCCTGGTTGCCTAAGAGATTCTCCCTGAATTTATTTATTTGGATTTATACAAAAGAGCATAAAAAGGAACACTCCTCCCAGACTCCAGGCTCACCAGCCATAAATTACAAAAACAACTACAATGAAGCCACCCGCAGTACCTCCCGCCCCTGACACAACTGTTTTCCTCCAACAGCAGCAACATCCAGCTTCTCTGTATGCCTCAGTGTTCCCACCTGGAGCCATAGACTGTAGGCAGCCCAAGGACTGGCACTTTGGGAAGCCCTGTCTTTGCTCCTTTTTCAGATCTGCTGGAGTAGTACTTGTGTGAGAAGTGGAAGAAGCTGTGGATGTGATTTCCAGCAGATAGGGTGGTCCCCTCATGCTTTTAAAAGTCCACATGGACTAAGCTAGAGTAGCTCAGCTTATGAATTCACATGGGAGAGGGGTGGCCAGAAAGACTTCAAGAGGTCTTCTAATCCCTGCAGGTCTTCTCAACCACCTAGTCTGTCCTGACACGTAGCTAAATAATTTGTTCTTGAAAGCCTCTGGTGATGGAGTTTCCACCACCTCCCACACAAGGAATCCCAGTTCTCGCCCTTGGAAAATGTTTCCTAAAGTCTGACCTCAATCACCCTTGCCCTTAGCATAATCACTTATACTCTAGCCCCAGCAGACATGCTTCCTATCTCCTATATGGTAGGGAAATTCAAAATACTGGAAGGCTGTTATCATGTTTTCCCTCAGTTTTCTCCTCTCTAGACTAAACAACCCCAATTTTTTCAGTGTCTCCTTGCAGGTCATGTTTTCTAGAGCTCTGTTCCTCTTTGTTCTTCTCCTCTGGACCCTCTCCAAGGAGTCCGCATCTTTTCTCAAGTGTAGTGCCAAAAGCTGGATTCAATATCCAGCCGAGGTCTTCCTGGGGCTGTGCAGAGCAGATGGATAACTGTGCAAGTCTTCCACATAGCGCTGCAAGTCTGATGTCTGTTTTGCTCACAAAAGGCAGAGCACTCCTGACTCCTCCTCAGCCTCTGATAAACTATGTCTTTCCCAAATGCACCCGAGCCTCAGACAGGGTCTCTCCTTATCAGCAGAGTCCTCTCTGATGGAAGGTTATTTGGCCTTGCTTTACAATTCTTTTTGCTGCTCATGCTGAGTTTTGGCAATTTTAGCAATGTAGAAGCAACCCCTTGAGGTTTGAGTGCCCCAGGGCCATGTTCCTGCCAAGGGGAGGAAGACAGCCTATAGCTCTTTAAACGTAATGTCATGAATTCACACTCACACCCTCAGTTTGCTTCAGAGCTTGAAAGGTTTTGTCCCAAGAAGGTAGGATGACTCCCAGAAATTGTTTCCTCCCCTAGTACAGCTGAACCCTAATCCCAGAGAGATGCTATGGATGCTAGGCTGACTTGTTTTTTGAGGTTGTGCTCATCCAGCCCAAGGTTTCCATACCATGCCAACACATCTTAAGAGCTACCTTCTGCCCTGGGATGTCAAGATCCCTTAGACCCTGCCTTGTCCTTCCTTGCAGGCCTGCCCTTGCCTTAGACAGCAGTGAAGGGTAGAAGATGAACAGAGAAAGATGTGATGAGATGGCCACCAGTGGGTGGGCACACTGATCTCCAGGCCCAGATAGCATGCAAGTTCCCAACACATTGTTGGGTTGGGACCAGGAGACAAGATGAGGTTCATGCACTCCCCATGCCAGACTGCATCACTCTAGGAACTGAGCTGAAGGTGTGATGGGGTGCATCAGCCCTAGATGACCATATGGTCTAGAAAATTATCTGGTAAAAACAAGTGTTATAGAATCACAGGGTAACTTAGGCTGGAAGGAGCATTAAGAGGTCCCTAATCCAACCTCTGAGCTCAGGTCAGTCTCAAAAACCTTCAAGGATGGAGACTGCACAGTGTCTTCAGGTCACCTGCTCCAATGGTTGTCTGTCCTCATAATGAAAACATTTTTCTTTATATCTAGAAATTATACTCACGGGTCACACTTGGTCTTTTCTCTCTGTGCATTTGTCCCAATCCTAAAACTTAGACACAGACCTAAATCAATCCTAAGATCTCAGTCACAGCTTTACTGACCCTTCTGCTGCCCATTTTGTCCAGAGCATAGTCACAAAGTGGGATTTAGTAACAAATTGGAAAGGAAATGGTGGAGTATTATCCAAGTTACCATGTTAGCAGGAGGACAAAGCAAAGAGATTATGCTGAAGGCAGCAAGTGAATCTCAGCTAAGTGTAGGACCTCACCCTCAAATGCAGCCTTTAGAGCTGAAGCCACCTCGTTGGTAGGTGTTGGTACAAGTTCTTGCACAATGGAGTCTGGTCCTGGAGAAATTCTTCAGATATTGCTGCAATTTCAAAAAAATATATGTCTCAAACAGACAGTCAGGCTGAAGTGGAGGCTGCAGGTGGAGTAACACCATTAGAGAGATGCTGGACTCATCCCAAGCCCCAGGAGCTAAGGTCAGAAAAATCAGAATTAAATTGAAACGGGAAAGAAATGGAAACCAGTCCAGGGTGTGTTCATTCAGGATATTCTTTCTTTTACTCTGCCCTACAGTCAAGAAATAATGACGCAGTTATAATTCAAGCATGGTTGTGTTTGTAGCCCTTGATTAGATTCAACTAATTAGATTCAGCAAAGATTTTCTTTCTCTCTTCTGTTTTCCTTTATGCTCTTTAAAGTTATGGTGTCATTTTGGGTGGGTGAAGGCTGCCAAACAGTTAACAAACTAGCCAGCAAATTCTCAGAGAGATCATCTTATTCTGCCATGTGTTGTTCCCAGTGCACCAGGGAGGTGTAGCAGGGGCAGAAGCAGCCTTCAGCATTGCCCAGTCCCCCAGGACTATATCTGGACTTAATGATGGACCTAGAAAAACTACAGCTATGACAGTGCAGGAGACCTGGTGAATGGCTTGGGGTTTGGTTTTGGTTTTTTGGATTGTTTTTTTTTCGGTAACACACTTCTATGTTATGTTGTAATCTATTTTTTGTGCCAGAGTCCAAGAAGTATGGAGCTGGATACCCCACTCCTGCTGGATCCAAATGCAGAAATCACCTGGCTTTGCCAGATGAAGGTTTTACCCCAATGGAAATGAACAGACAAAATGTTGTCCATCAGATAGCAAGGAAAGTGGTCCTGTCATGAGAGAATATCTTAAACAAGCATGGCTGCACTCTGTATTCAGGAGAAAAGCAAAGTTCAGAAGAAAATAAAACCACCTAAGTGTTTTGCCTTGGCTGATCAAAGACATCTGGAAGTGCAATGGACAGCTTTAGAAGAAAATCCAGTGAGTTGCTGACACACAAATAACAAACAACAGATAAAAAGAAGATTAATGCAGAGCAATTTTCTCGGGCTTAGAGATGGCCAGGAAACTACAGAAGACCAGAGAGCAGAGAAGGGATCCACTCTCATGATTGACTCCAACAAAGCCACAAATTTGATCACAAACTGCACCAGCACAGAGCCTGAATCCAAATGCTCACAAAAGTCAAGAGCCCTCACAGGAACTGATTAGCATAGCAAGAGCTATCCATGCTAGGTCCATAATTCAGCATGGATGGTGGTCATCAATGTAAAATAAAGTCATTATGGGAGGCAGGAACCAGTTGAAGCTACATAAATCAAGCTTCTTGTTCTCACTGGAAGGTGTGGTGGCCACAAGGTTTCACCTGTGGACTCACAGGAGGATATGCTAGATTTGCTGAAAGGCCAGTTGAGGTTTTGGAGAATAGAAACCACCAAGACCTCCAGAGGTAGGAGAGGGGCTGAAAGGATGCAGACAGCAGAGAACAGAAAGAGGAGAGAAATCAGCCCTGCCAAGGAAATTCAGGAGCAGTGATGGCAACTGCAGCACTGGCTCCAGCTCCCTCAGCTGCTGCTTTAAGATGGGAAAAGAGGAAAAGGAAGGGAAGATGTCCACAGAAGAAGTGAAGGGCCGGCACTGATGGGGCTGTGGACTCCCCAGGTTTTATGGCAGCAGGTGTAATAATGGGGGTCAAGAAACTTGGCCTGATAATGTCTGAGGATTCTTCTTAGATGGACATGAGGCTGAGGTCTGTCCCACCTCTCATACCTGCACTTCTCGCAGATATGAAATGACTTGGCTATCTTTTTATCTCCTGCTAGACACACTTGTGACATAGCTCTGCAGTCACCTGCCTTACAGGCTACCCTGACATCTGTAAGCAGTGTCCTGCCAGCGAGGAGGACCATGCTATCACCTCTGTCAGGCCACAACAGCCACGTTCCCCAGCCCTCTGACCTGGCAGACGTATCTCTGACCTACATCTGTGGTGGTCCTCACGGGCTCCTTTTATAACCATTGGAGATAAATCAGCAAATCGAAAGTGCCCTTTTCCCCTTTCCCAGCAGAAGATGTTGGGTGGATGGGGCCCTGGGAGCACCTATTTCTTGCCCATGAACTCCACAGGAAGCCTGAGAGGACTGGATGATCTGGAGGCACCTAAAGTGTGGTGAGATGCAACCAGACTTTCATGGATGCTGGTCCACGTCCAGGAGCAGAGGAGACATGTCACAGAAGACACCCAGGCTTAGTGCAGTGCCATGGGTTTGGGGGTGGCCCATATTGCCCTTTCCAGGGCTCTTCCCCTCCTACAGATGAGAGGGACCCATGTCAAATGGTAGGAGACAAGTTGAGGGCAGGAAAAACCCAGTAGGGCCTCTCTTCTTAGGGATGGTCTTTCATGCTCTTGCTCCACCATGCCCTGTGTTGGCCTCTCTCCACAGATGTCACCTTGCTACTAAAATTACAGTTTCTCAGCATAACCTGCCATACTTAAATGAAGTCCAGCTCCCTGAAACTGTCACACTCCCTCAAACCACAATATTTTTTAAAAGCCCGTTTTCTGAGTCTTGAAGGTGATCTCAGGTTTCACACCTTATTTGAGAAAACTTTTTAAACACTGAAATTCTTACTTAGTCACATGACTCCAAGAAGTGGGACTCAAGAAATATCACAGAGCTTGCAATAAAATCCTGTGAGTTGGCAGCTCTGTCCATCTTTAGCCTTTGCTCAGAGCAATCAAGTTCAGGTCTGCAGTTCCTAAAAATACCAAAAAAAATCAAAGAACTCCCCAAGTGCCCTGAGCCAATGCAGAAAAATGCTTCGTCCCTCTGCAAAATATGGACAAGATAGCCCATGCTTCCTTCAGCCTTCGCTCCTCCAGGAAAATACTCTCTGCCAAGGCAGCAGTTGGCACATCGGCACTGGCAAAACCTTCAGCAAGGATCTTGTGCCAGCTTACTCTGAGAAAGTGGTCCTGATGGGTATTTTGGCAGAGAGATGAGTCCATTGTCTTGGATGATGTTTGCCATGGGTAGGCTTTGAGACCTCTTTGATCCCCCTGGGTTTTACACATCTTATGGTCAGATAAATTAAGCTGCAATGAATTCAAGTGCCAGCTAGGGGCCAAAACGCATGAACATATCCACACCTGGCATGTTGGGACAGGAGGGTCACAGTTCCTAAACAACAGTGGGAGGAAGAGATGAAGCTGGCATTGATAAACTGAGATGATTTTCCCAGAAAGAGAGAGGGGGGTCCCTCAGCCAGGACCAGCTGCAGGGGGAACACAATCATCAAATCACAGAATTGCCTGGATTGGAAAAGCCCTTTAAGCTCATCGAGTCCAACCATGAACCCAACACTGACCAGTCCCCTATGACTAACCCATGTCCCTCAGCACTATGTCTACACGACTCTTCAATCCCTCCAGGGATGGGGACTCCACCACTGCCCTGGGCAACCCCTTCCAATGCCTCACAACCCTTTCAGCAAAGAAATTCTTCCTCACATCCCATCTCAACTGCCCTGGCCACAACTGGAGCCCATTTCCTCTTGTCCTGGCCCTTGGTCCTTGGTTGAACAGACCAACTCCCACCTCTCTACACCCTCCTTTCAGGGACTTGGACAGAGCCAGGAGGTCTCCCCTCAGCCTCCTTTTCTCCAGACTAAACAACCCCAGTTCCCATGGGTGCTGGCTGGATGAGAGGGTAAACGCAAGCAAGAGGCGTCACGCATTCTTCTCTGCATCCCTCACCTACAGCTGGGCTTGTGGAGGAGGTGGCCAGCTTGCTGCTGAAGGGAAGGGTGTGTTAGTGCAGCGTCCTAGTTCCCATGTGAGCCTCCCCAGAGCCAAACTACTGTTTGATTAATCAATCG
>NW_010312790.1:69889-86489 GCF_000700745.2 Antrostomus carolinensis
TGCAACGAGTATGAGCCGAACAGCACGCAGTCACGGCCTTCAAGGGCTGGCTTGGGCAGCCCCTGATAGTGCTGTTTATACAGCTTCCCAATGGAAACAATGTGGATTTTATTAAACGATCCCATTAATGTTTCTCCATGTTGTCATTGCAGACTTCAAACGATGATTTATGTTGGCTCGTAGGTCTTTGTCCTCGCAGCCGCACCGCGAGCAGCATCCAAGGACAAAGCGTACTAGGATGGGACGGTGGGAGTCCTGCTGCTCCGGCTGTGCGGCCATGCCAAGGTCTGCTCCTCCGGTGCCACGTGCCGGGGAACAAAGGGGACCGCCAGCCATCCAAGGACAGTGACACAAGCCACATCCCACCTGGGATGGTGTTGCAGTGAGTTGTTGGTCTCCCATGCTGATGGTTTAAAGGCAGAGCTGCACACTGCTCTGCTGCAAGGGAGCCGGCACGACCACGGGCAATATTTTTACCCTATTTGAAGTGGCACAGCTCCTTTTTTCTCAGAAAAATTCTACCTTTTTGTCCCATGCTAGTTTTTAGCCCTAAGAATTCCATTTATACTGCCAGGCTGCTTTCCCCCCCCTATTTTTCCCATTTTTCCACCCCATCATTGCCTGGCTGATTTTACCTAAAAAAACCCAATTTTGCAGCCTGGCTACCCATTTTGCATATATGCCAGTTTTTACCCCAGAAGTGAACCAGATAATCCATTCATCAAAGAAAAGCCAACTATGGAGTCAACAACTGTCCTTTTTGGGACTGACAAGCCACAGACAGCCAAGGTAAGATGGGGCCATGCCTGGTGTGACTGAACAGTCAGTATGAATGGAGTCAGGAGGGGTATATACCCCGAGCAGTTTTCTATACATGCTTTGGAAGGTGTCAAAAACGCTGCAAAGTCCATTCTCTTCAAAGTACTCACCTGCATTGCTCTGGTGCCTACTGGGTCTGATGTGGGTGCAGCACTCAAGTTGTGGGAACAAGACATTCCTGAGACACATCTTCCCATCTAAAAAAATCCCAAGTTTTTCACTGCCAGGCACCAATTTTGTGTGCAATCACGAGGGCTTTGCTCTCAAAGCTCACTCTGAACATCTTATAGATTATTTTGGTCACTCAGACTTCCTGCCAGGGAGCAAAGAGCTCGCTGTCCTCATGCAAATTGTCTGAAGAGCATAGTTTGAGATGAGAGCTCTGGGTGGAATGGCCACAAAAATACATTCAGCAAGTGTGTGGCCACGTGCAGCTGCTGAAAAATCAGTCGAGGAGGTCTGTAGTGATGCTGCTTTTCATGTACCTGGGACAGTTGAGTGGATCTGCTCCCTATCCTCCAGTTTAGATACCACCCCTGCCCTTGGCTGCAGTCTGGGAATATTTCACCCTGTGGGAAGATCTTTTTCTTTGGGGAACCACAGTCATATTAGAGTGGATATTGTGAAGGGGCTTAAAGCTCCTCACAAATGTAAAGTCACCATAACCACCATAAAACAGAGCTTTCAAGTTTTTGGAGTATAGGTTGTGACTTTCCCATTGCTTCTGTCAGCATCTGCATGCACCAAACATTTCTTCACCCAAAACTATAAACCCAAGAACCACAAGGTGATGTTGTATAGGAGATTTTGGGGGGAGCTTGTGCAGAATAGCAAAAGTGCAGCTCAGTTTCCTGCATATTTTTGCTTTAAAAATCATCACAAGATGAAAGCAAAAGGCGGAATTAGACCAAACAAAAATGTCTCTTGTTATCATTCACAGGTACATTTAAGATCCTGCAGCATCAACAGGCTTTCCTTGCCCAGCTTTAGAAAGCTCATATCCCTGGGCTATGGTCGTCCTTGTGCTTCTTATTTCTTCTTTGTTGGCCTTATTAATCTCCTCAGGCCTTCAGTTTACCAAGCACATCCTCTGGCCAGCTGGGACTTGACTTTTGTAGCATTGCTAAAAACCTTGGATCAAACCCCAGGAGCTTGTAGCAATGACCCCACCAGCTCTCCAGGCACCAGCTTGCTGGCATTGGAACATGGTCACCATACATGCCAGGTCACCTTGCAAAGGACAGTCACCAGCACACAGCTGCTCTCCTTACCCTCCATGCTGTCCCCTCGAGTGAGGGACATGTGTCTTCTTCTGCTTGCAAAGAAGGAGGATGAAAATTTTTGCACTAGTAACAACAAAACCAAACAGTCTTGATATTCCTTCCTCCTCAGGAGGAACACTGCTGTGTCTAGTTCACAGCACCATTTAAAAGACCAATAAACTACCAGATTTCTTACCACCACAATGGGAAATGGTGGTATGAAAGCCCAAGTCCCAGATGCCTACCTGGACCTAACCTTTCCAAAAAAGCCATGGAGATGCCTGCGTGAGTTTTGCAGGTGAATCCTTCTCCTGGGCAAGGTGGCAGGAGGTAAACTGTCCTCCACAGGGTTTTGCAGGGAAATATTTCTCCTGATCACAGCACGAAGGCTGCCTATATTACTATGGGCTAGTGAAAACCCTAAAAAAAAGTAAAATACAGCTGAAAGGAAGAATATATTGGGAAGGGAATCATATGGCTGGCTGGGAAATGCGGGGCTTTGAAAGAGGATGGGGCGGGACAGGAAGAACATTCCTTTCTCACTACAAACGCCTCGAGCCGCTTGGGAAACATCCGACGAGGCCGCCCGCTCGCACCCTGGGGCCAGCAGCACGGGTCCTGCTCGCCGGCAGATGCTGTTCCCCAGAGCCACAGGCTCATCTGAGACCACCACCATAGATAGAGAGGGATGAGGTGCCCGGAAAGAGACAGCCTGAGCCCCAGATGCTCTGTCTGGAAATGACCGCGTGTGCTGGGCGCAGGTGGCTGCATGCAGCACCTTGTCTGCAGCCACCAGTGCTGGCTCAGAGCTGCCTGCATGGAAAGGGAAGGAGAGAGGAGCTTGTTGCTGTGGGAATGTGTTTTGCGGCTCCATGTGGTGCTCGCACCTGGATGCCTTCCCTCTTTCCTGGGAAGATGGGGAGAAGTGTGGTTGCTTTGTGCTTTCACCTCAAATGGGGCTTTACAGACCCTTCCCCATCTTGCTGTGGGGCACAGAGGATTGGGACTGACTTCAGGGCAGGCCTCCTTTCCACCACCTTGTTCCTTATCCCTCTGCCTCTTCTCTGCCCCACTGTTTAATAGAGTTGTCTATTCTTCCCCAAATTTCTGAATTATTGTCAAAAACAGGGTTTGTACATACATGAGATTGAAGAATTAAACCCCTCCACTGCATCTCCATGCTGACAAAGCCATCACTTGGGACATGGAGGCCACTCCAAATGACAAGATGAAAATAACAACTGCTGAGCTAGCCCCAGGCTCCCATGGTCACTGTGTAAGTGGCACAACCCCTTACGTTGTCTTCTGTAGACATCCAAGAGAGGGGACCCAGTCCTGCTCCCCCACTGCTGCATGCCATGCCACCAAAACTGGTGTCAGGACAGACCCCATCCTGCAGTGGGCTTATTTTTGTTCTTATTTACAAAGGCTTGGCTTTTCCTTTTGATAATTATCAACCACGCTGATGTGTTTTGGTTCCCTTTGAAGTCATTTGTGTCTCCACACATGCTTGCTGCTGCTTTGAGACACGTTTTTGTCCCAAATTGCTGAGGACACCCATGAAGAGTCATGATAGCAGAGACGCCCCGCTGCCTCTTCCCTGGCACGAAACCACATGGAAAACATCTCTGCTTCTTCCCACATAGGTACTAGTTTCCCAACAAGTGCCAACAGCGCTTGTCTCCTGAAGATATGATATTGAGTGAGCTCTGCTTGTAGAGGAACTCTTAACGTCTGTTTTTCTCTCCTATCAGCTGGCTGATGGCACAATATTTGGCATTTTTAAATCTGATGTCCCACCTGTGTTTTGCTTTGCAATGCTGAGACTGATGCAATGCAGGGGATGCAGCCAGCAAACGCACACGCAGCTGCACCCATTCCCATCCGGGTCCCCACACCACCTCGGTGACACACAGCACATGTGGCAGAACAACTAGGCATGGGGGAAGCACAGAGATACCCCAAAGGGAGCAAAGAGCCTGATTGAGATGGGAGCAAGCTTTCTCAGATCAACACAACTTGGGGCTGGGCAAAGTCCAGCATCTCCAGAGCTCAGCCTTTCCCATGCCTGGAAAAAGCCACCACAGAAGCTGCGACGGCAGCCGGTGGGGATGAAAGCAGAGGACATCTCACCCTTGGCAGGCAACAGGTAGGAAGAAAAATTTCCCCCCTTTATTTTCTCATCCTGACCAGAAAGGAAGAATTTTGGAGCTGATGGAAGAGGCGTGATAGTTTAAATCAACAGTTTGCTGTTAGCGCTGAAGAAGCCTGCTCTGCACGTTACCCGGTAAACAAACTGTGCTCTGAGAAAGAAAGGCCTGTTTACAAAAGCTCCTCTTGACATTTGCCTCCTCAAACATAGCAAAGCATGTGCTAGAAATAGATGCATGAACCATCGAGTCTGTTTTGAGTCTCCTCTCTTCAACAACCAAGGAAATCCCTATGTACAAACATTTAAACTGTAACATCTGGAGCTCAGTAATTTTATCTTGAAGATCCACATCAAACAAACCTGCAGCTTCAGCCCAAGAAGATATACAAACACTTCCCCAAGGAGACCCAAGTCTTATGACTTGGGTACCAGGAGACTTGTGATTTAAAAGGAAGATAATTCAGCATCTCTTTATCCACGCCTGACAAGTACGCCTTCGGAGGGCATTAGCATGAAATTGGCGCTCTTAATCAAAACAGATTTGTCCCAATTATTTGATGCAGGCCTCGAAATACCCATTTGAAAATTTATAACCCAAGAAACTCTATGCATCATTTGCAGCCAGAACTTTACCCACGAAATTTCACTTGGGTTACACTTTTTTTTTTGTTTCTGTACAGTTGAATTGCTAAAATAAGCACCCAGCCATATATAGCACAGTACGCTGGCACTCACAGCGGTGGGGAATGACTGGATTCAATTTTCCATGGAAGATGACAATTAAAATTGCTTTCTTTGGTATATCCCATCCTTTCTGTTGTTTTTCTGTGCTCTCCAAGCACAGAGTAAATTTAGGACGCCGAGCTCCTTTTCCTTCAAAATCTCACTTCCAGTTTCCATCTTATTAAAGACATGACTTAACTTTAATGTGTGTAACATAAACAGTATCGTAAAGAGGAAGAATTAAAACAGCATGGGAACATTTGGAGTTTCAAGAGGGGGAAATGGCACAGCTTATTTCCTTTTTGGTTGTTGTTGTTTACCCAGTGGATAAATCTTGGCGTTCCTTCTCCTACCGAATACTTCGCCTGCCTTGCAATAATTGGGAATTCCACATTTTGCAAAGTTATTCTATTATATCCACAAATAATCCGACTTGTCAGGTCCATCTTGTACGTCGAAGATAAAGTTGGAGCTGAGTCACTGCAGACATCTGGAGAAGGTTCATTACTTGTAATTGCGAGCCCCTCTGTTAATGCACCCCATGAGAAAGGAGCTGACAGGCTGCATATTTCTGCAAACTGTTCCCAGAAAGAACCAATTTCCTGACTTCCATGTGGTGTCAATAATATAGGCATGAGATGGAGCAGTGCTTATGAAATATTAAATCTGCTTACAGGACCCAGCTATAAGCAAATTCAGACCACCTGGGAGATGGAGGTTTGCACCGGGTATGTCGAGTTTGGCACTCACCTGGTATATGAGACCGATGGGCTCTAATCTACATATTTTGGCTTATTTACCACAAAACTTCCTGACAGTAGTAGAAAGGGGGAGAAAAAGGCAGAGAGTGGAGGGGGTAAAACACATTTCTTCACATTTAGGATTCAAACATTTCAAATCACTGACATTATTAAATTTACTATCACAAGCAGACAGAGATCTTATTTTTCATCATCATTAAAAAAAAAAAAAAGAAAAAAAAAGAAAAAAAGGCTGATATTTCATGGCTTTTGAGTTAGATCATTTTAGTTCATGCCAATGAAAACAAAGCATTAGTGTTTTGATGTTTTAATATAATGATTTAATTCTCTCATTGATATTGGAACCCAGAAACACAACAAACACGAAGACCCCTTCAAAATCCTTGAGTGGGAGCAAAAGCTCTTCAATCACTTCAGCACTCCAACCGCCCATTTCACAGCATATATTTTATGTTGTGGGCATTATGCTGAATGCTCTGGGCATTCAGCATCAAGTGACCAGAAATGCTCCTGGCAAGCCAGGCAAGGTACTGAGGCCCAAGTTGTGTGGAGCTATGAACGTGTGGCCAGGTGGACCGAAGTTCCAGCAGCACATTTCATGCCTGGCTCTTTTGGTTTAGGAGTGTATATTTTATGCTGGGGACTTTGCAAAGAAGGGCTCCTTACCATTGCAAACCATTGATGGTGCCAACCTGCATTCGGCAAGCTTGCCTCTGTCAATTGAAAAACATCTGGGCTCTTTTTGCTGGCAAAAGCAGCAGTTCCTTGCCCTCAGAGCAGATCCATTGACTTGAGCTCCAACGCAGCCTTTTTCCACTCTTCGTGTACTGTTCCCCAGTAAGCAACCCAGCACCCCTGGACTGGGAGTGGATGGAGACATGGAGATGTGAGGAGAAAGCAATTTTAATGGCATTAGGCCACCACCTATGTTGTACTCCCCAGTGTTCAGGGCTGGGGATGAAGAGTGGTCTCCTTTTTCCCTAGCTGGAAATAAAAGTTTTCCCCCAAGAAAGGTGAAGGGAAGAAGCAGGGGAGAAATAAGCTTCCAGTAGAGCAACAGCAACATGCCAGCAAACCTAATGGGGACATTTTGCTCTCTGCTGCATAGAAAATAGAGTCAACACATTGCATGGGACTTATCAGCAACACCTTCCAGGAGTAGAAGCTGTTTGAGATGATGGAGATAGGTCCCAGAGGTGGTGGAAGATGGAGATGCACATGGTACTCCTGGTACAGATGGAGATGCACATGGAACATGGACATGCTCTTGGTACTGACCAAGAGCTGGCCTACACCAAGCGGAGACACATGGTATGGAGATGTAGGATCAGAGCAGGCTGGCACCTTTGCACCAGCCATGCCACATCCACCCCACTCCCGGGGGGGCAGGTAGGTGCCCCTTCCCAATGTTGAACTTCTCTGCTGGGGCACCGCACAGCACGGGGCATGAAGATTTGGGTGCTTCTCATCTATTTATTTTGTGTGTGCAGGAAAGGGCTATTTTTGGTTTACAGCCTTTTTGCTGCAGCCAGTATCTGTCAGCAGGACATGACGTACGGCGTTGTGTGACGGCTCTGCTCCCTGCGCTCCCCCTCGCACGGCAGGAATGCCTCTTGTTTTTTCTCCCGCGGAACACGTCGGAGCTGAGAGCATCCAGTTGGGCCAGCTTGAGGCACAGGCAAATCAGGCAGCTGCCCAAAGCAGCCTGGGCCTCCCTGTCTGTGCCAGAGTCCTGCAAGACTGGTGGGCTCCTGTCACCAAGGGAGACCTGGGGAGGTGCACGCATGGTTGCCTGCACCATCACCTTATTGAGATCTTCTCCCTCTCCCCAGCCTTGCCCTGATTCTCAGGTTGAGAAGCTCTGAGCTGGATTTGTCCCTCACCACACTGTTTAGACCTAAAGGTCTGATGCTGAAAGGTGATTTTTTGGGTTTTCTCCTGTGTCCATGTCCTGCACCCTCTATCCATCGGTCAGTTCTAGATGCAATGCCTACAGCCTCTCAGAGGACAGGTAACTGGCCATTCTGTGCTTGTGGTGATCAAGGTTAGAATCTCTCCCACATCACACAGGTTGATCCTGGGATTTGACCATATTTTTGGCCTGGTACAGCTGGTGCAGACAGAGGAGGTCTGAGCTGGTGCAGGACTTTGTCCAGCCCCTGTCTCTGGCCATGCCAAGCACTGCACAGAGGGGCAGGCAGCACTGAGGGGCAGGCACCATTGAGGGGCAGGGTTTGGTGGGGCAGTCTGGTCCCCTGGTCTCAAGGCAATACTGGAGTGACCTGCAACTGTGCAGTCACTGGGTGCTCTTCTTGCTTGCCTCATCCCTGAGTTTCCATGGAGACACTGATTACATCATCCTAGACCTGCAGAGAATGGGACTTCACAGAATCACAGAATTGCCAAGATTGGAAAAGACCTATAAGATCATCAAATCCAATTGTTAACCTCACATTGACAAGTCCCCAGCTAGCCCATGTCCCTCAGCACTATGTCTACACAACTCTTCAATCCCTCCAGGGATGGGGACTCCACCACTACCCTGGGCAACCCCTTCCAATGCCTCACAACCCTTTCAGCAAAGAAATTCTTCCTCACATCCCATCTCAACTGCCCTGGCCACAACTGGAGCCCATTTCCTCTTGTCCTGTCCCTTGGGCCTTGGTTGAACAGACCCACCCCCACCTCTCTCCACCCTCCTCCAAGGGACTTGGACAGAGCCAGAAGGTCTCCCCTCAGCCTCCTTTTCTCCAGGCTCAACAACCCCAGTTCCCTCAGCCGGGAACTCAGCACACTTGTGCTCCAGACCCTTCCCCAGCTCCGTTGTCCTTCTCTGGACATGGTCCAACTTGTTGGGATTTATCCATTGAAGTCTTCACTCTTTCACTTTCTCCGCATTGACCACTTCAATCTGGATGGCTGAGGAGCCACCAAAAACTGGTTTTGTTTCCTTACTTGCCTTCACCCTCTTGCCACCACATTTTCCCAGCACTTCACAAGCGATGGTCCCAGCCCTGCCCACACACCCTTGGCTGCCTGCCTGCCTTGCACGGCTGCCTGTGCTCAGCCCCACTGCAGGCAGCTCAAACCAAGTCCTTCTGCACAGGCAGCACCAAATTGCATCCAGGCTGGTGAGGTCCCCTGTGAAGCAGAGTTATATCTGCTCAGGACCATCATCGGTGCCTGAAGCCTGAAAAAGGTGCATCAAACTCATGGACAAAGTCTTTCCAGGAACGTATCAAGCTGAAGATGGAAACACAGGTGCATATTTTTGTCTCTTTTTTTTGTTTTTAACATCAAAAAGGCACATACAAACAAAGTTGCTTTTACCTGCTAGGGAAGACCAGGCCATGGTGTACATCACCTTCTGTGGGTGTGCAGTGCCTGTCTCCTATCTGCTGACGGTCACTGGAGGACCTGAGCCTCTGATTCCCACAACTCCAAATCTCCAAAAGAAGGTTCAACAACATTTACACCTAATTGCAGATGCCACACTCTGGCAATATCTAAGATTTCATGCTTCTCATGCAATGGATGTCCTGCACTACCCAAACAAGATGAATTAAAAATGCTAATAAAATAGAACAAGAAAGGTCCTTTGTGTTCCTCAAAATAATAACTTAAAAAAAGGCTCTGGTTCAATAAAAGATGGAGTTTGTTGATCCTGACAGCAAAGATTCATAGTCGGGGCTTGTTTTAAGGAAGGCTCATCCCAGCTGTTTCTACTCTAATACTAAATTTCATGCCCATCAATGGTCGTTCACATGTCCACATTTCCACAGACAACTGCCCAAGCACAGCCCAATAAGTTGTCAGGAGCTCAGCTGGCCAAACAAGCACGCTGTGGTTAGGTGGGCCCTGGCCAGCTTCCCAGGATACCTACCAGTCTCAGGAGCTTCATTTCACACCTTCTCTTCTCCCAGCAAAGACCCAACACCACAACATCCATGGGGTCAGCAGTCATGGAGGGTTACCATGACCTACAATAGGATTAGCAGTCTGATGGAGGGATGAAGGGCTGTGTAACCCCATGTTCCTGTTACTCCTATTGTAAAGGGGCTAAGAAAGCAGTGCTGGCTCACAGAAGATACAAAGGTTTGTGCCTGAGTTTCTCCCTGAGCATCCAAAGAAGCTCAGTCTAGGGCAGGACCTCTCCTCTGAAGACAGGCTGCCCTGAGCACTGTGGCATCTCATTGATATCAGCAATTTATTATGCAGCTGGGTATCCCCTTCTTGCATTAATGGAGCAGGGATGTATTTTGGCAGAGGGTTTATGACATCTCCAACTGCTCTGCCTGGCTGTCCATCTCAGCTCCAGCTTTGAGACCCCCAAATCCCTCCATTCTGGCCCAGTTCTACCTGTTGCTGAGTGTAGAAGTGCAGGCAAAAGCAGGGACATGCAACACCAAATCTCACCAGTCATTTATCACCTCAGCAAGAAGAGCTTGGTAACAGGCTGTTATCTTTAGCAGAAAGAAGCGGCAGAAAGGAGACACCAGAGCTAGTTCATCAACCCCAGGTCACCTCCCTGGCTGGTGCTGTTATCAGTTATCCATGTCTGCAGCTCTCCAGGTGCTCAGGGAACAGAGATACTCCTCACCACCTGCAGATCATCTTACCTACCCACTGAAAACCAGAGTTAGCTGGGTGCTGCTGCCCATTAGTGCTTGCCAAGGCTTTTGCAAACCAAGGGTTGAGCTTGGGTGTGAGCCACCTCCCCTTAACCATGCTCATTTACCCCAAAACATGCCTGCCCTCTGCCTACCCTCCCAGTGTGGACAACACGTTGCATCACCCTCAGCCTTCACCCTCTGGTTGTTTCTGATGGATTGTGGTGACCTTTTCAACACATTTCTTGGGGTATTATAAAGCTTTATCTGAATGGGCCTCTTGCAAAATAAAACCAGTATGAACCAAAACAATTTGGGTAATGATGGCCTTTTGGTCTAGTTTATCCTCCACCAAACTCCATAGATGGCAACTCTGAAAGTTTCCCAGACCTTCACAGTAGACCTTGGAACTGTCTCTCTGATTTATCGGTTGTTTCACGACACATGCATTTCTCCTCTATAATCCTAGTGTTTTGCTTATAAGCCATATTATAACTGAGAATCAATCTTCTTTATTTGAACATTTAGGACAGATTCACACATCATTTTACCATTAATTAGAACAGACTCAGCCTCACAGATCTTTCAGGTTTCAAGCCTGGTTGTGGTGTTTCGGTTCTTTGCTGTTGCTCAGCGTCACGTGAAGAAAAAAAAAATCACAGACTTCAGGGCTTTCTGTTGCGGCTTGAAGAAGAACACAGGTTGTTTCATCACTGGTTGTGAGACATGTGTTACCCGGCTCATTAATTCACAACAGTTCTTGTTTTCTCTGCCTTTTTTTCGTGCTGATCTGATACATTTGTGAAGTCCGGGGTTGTACTGCAAGTGATTAATGCTGCAGTAAAGTCTAATAAACTAAGATTCCAACAAAAAGTGTGAAAAATGTAATCTCTAATGTTCTGAAAGCTCACATATGACAAAACCCATAAATCACCCCAGAAGTAGTCATTATGGTGAGTTACTAACTAGATTATACAGCTGCATTTGTCATAATTTCCCATTACGTAGAGAATAAACCTATCAGGCTGATTTATGGCAGAGGGCTTCACAATATGGGAACTGGGACCTGTGCTGGTCTGTGGCAAACGAAGAGAAATGTTGTGTCTGCTCAAACGCAGGATGGAAAACGCAGGAGGGGAGATCTTCCCTTTTACTCACTGTCATTTAAAGGCACTGATTCAGGGACAATAAGCACACAGAGATGGGGCTTACACCCATGAGATGGCAAGAAAGAGCATCCACCAACCTGTCCCAACACCATCAGCGGCAGCAGGACGTGCTTGCCATCAGTAGGGAGAAAGGAGAAGATGGGAGGTCTTTAGGGGTGACCAAAGCTAGTCATGGGGAAAGTGAGTGCTTTAGTCATGTCTGGGCATATGTTATCTCCAGACCTCTTATATACACCAAGCAGTCATGCTTTGAGCATGGACCTAGGCAGAGCCTTTCCATTTTTAGGGAGGAGAGAATGGGAAGGGCTGGCTTGGGGCAAAAATGATCAGCTTCAGCCTGTGGAACAGAATTTGGTCAACTCAAAGAAATGGCCTCATGAAAAAGGGTAGGCTGCATTTCTCTGGAGGTCCGGTGTGGATTCAGACCACTGGATAGTAAGTTACATCCTCCTACAGTGATCTCCATATCTCCACACCATTCTGGATTGCATGAGAACGTCTGCAGCAATGTGAGATAATTCCCAGGCCCTCTACAAACAGTGAGTTGAAGTGGCTGATTTACTAGCAAGTACAGCTGATGAAGGCAACATCAATACTTGGCAAGCCCAGCTCTGCGCAACCAGAGCCTGCCTGTCTGTGGTGGTACAGCCTGTAATTAGCTAACGCTCATCTGCTATATGAAGCAAGGATAAATATTGACAAACTCTGCAAGGTTCTCCATTTATTCAGCAGCTGCTGAAAGCACCAGGTGGTTTGGTAGCCTCGTGCATCTGTCTGTCACCACAAGCTGCCACCCACTCCTACGACAGCTCACAGTCAAGAGCACAGAAGAGGTTGCCCATGTCCTCCTCTTCTAATTAAGTGTCACAGGGGCTGGTAACACAGACACAAGGCTCAGAGCAGCAGTGTGAACTCCTCCTTGCCTCGGTTTACTCCTAGAGATCAGACATAGGAAACTGCTAACACCTACTTGGATGGAACTGGAGGACCAAATTTTGCTGCTGGGTTCTTGCAGGACTTTGGGAAGATTGTGTTGGCCTTCTGTGTCTCAGCTCCTCACTTGTAAAATGAGTGCAGGAAAGATTGCTATGTCTGACCCATCCAAATGAACCCACAGTCACCACGTTCAGCTGCTGACATTCTCTCTATGGAGCACCTCAGAGCATCAGGGAACTGGTTGGTGGTTGGTTTTGGGTTTGGTTTTTTTTTCAGATGGAGCAGCTACACGCATCCAACCCAAAAGCTCCTCATGATTCTTCTCCTAAAGGCCTTGGAGCCAGAGAGAGGAAGAAACCTGAACAAGCACTTTTGCCTTTCTAGTTGTGGAGAATCCAAAGCAGTTTGTGGGTTGTGGGAGGAAGGAGCTGACAGACCAGCGTAAGCCAGGAGCTCAGTGACCATGGGCCAGATGTCCAGGGCTCCTACACTCCCCTGACAGTCTTCCACCATGGTCTCAACAGACTGTTTAAACACCCCAGAAAGGGTCCAAACATTAAAGAAAAGAGGCTGTGTTTGGCCCCCAAGGAATTTCTGCTCATTGGCATTGTGCAACAGGCAAATGCAATGAAGAAAAGAGTGACCATAAAGGTGATGGGGATCCCTAGGTGCTTTAACTCAACAGACTCCACAGTCAAACTCTCTCATGGGTCAGGTTGCTGGATATTAGGTGAAGCAAAACAACATGGCTTTTTGGTTATTTTTGGAGTACTCCCTCCTGTGTGTCACCTTCTAAGGGGACAAGAAGCATGAAGGGTCTTGAAAAACGATGGAGCAAAGGGAGATGGAGGTGAGACCCTGCTATCACCCCTTTGAAACCTAGGAAAAGATCTTTCAAAAATGGTCCCTGAAGTGAGCACACATGGTTTGTACTCGCTGTAGTGACAGCAAGCGCTAGCAACAGGTAGGTGTAACCTGAGCAAAGCACCTTATCTCTGTGACACCTGGAAGGCGACTTGCTAGACCTTTATCACTGAGCAATACTTTGATCTACCAGGTGGGAGCAAAATGAAGGGATCCCACGTGTTTCTCAGGAGACTTCTCCACTCTGAGTTCTCCTGGCCAACCTGAGCCCACCTGCGACATGCAGCTCCATCTCAGATTCCCACCCGTGCAATGCACCTGTGGAGCTGAAATCTACCTTGAAAAACAACCAGGGGAAAAAAAAATCAAACAGGAGAAGAAACTTTTGTGTGTGTGTGTGTGTGTGTGTGTCAGCCAGGAGAGCTTGCTTTGGCCAGACAGCAGAGCCCTCTTCAGTCCAGCCGTGGGTAGTGAAGAGCTGGTTGAACCAATATGACCTTGCAGGCTCTGGCAATCTCCCAGTTGGGCCAAGCTGGGATTTAACTGGTGCTTGGGTATAGCAGGCAGCGGTGCCTTCAGGACACAACCAAACACGCCCAGTCGTCGAAGCTATCACCATAGATAAAAGACAATGATCTGTCAAAACCAAAGGGTGGGAATCTCTATAATTTGAAATCATATAGATCATGTAATTACAGATTACAATTCTAGGAGGAAGTATTCATGGAGAAATCTTGGGGTGGAGAAGGAAAAAAAAGGGGAGAAAGGGAAGAAACCCACATTCTGAAGCTAATAAATAAAAAAAAGTGATTTAACAAAACATGTCATCATGTGACAAGGTAGTTTTTCTTACAAGCAGGTGCACGGCAGTTTTAGAAATATTAAATCTTAAGAGGTTTGCATTGCACAATAGATGGCAGCCAGAAAGCACGTTGATGTTTTTTGGCAGTGTTTCAGATGTCATGGTATTTTTTTTTTATTTTATTTTTTTTTTTCTTTAAAGCTTCCCCCAGGAGGAGGGAAAACCGTGCCAAGGAAAAGGAATCAAATCTGGATGCAGCAAGACTCGCATTCAGACAGAGGCTCCCTGCCAGATGCTACAGGGCCAAATCGGAAACAACCACATTGAGTTCATTACGACAACTGCATAATCAAAAGCCTCCATAAAAGCAAAAAAAAATATTAAAAAAAATAATCTATTTAATACTTAGCTAAATTCTCAACTGTTGAAATAGATTTGAAGAAAAATTCATCATAATCCCCTCTTCCTGTTGAGAAATTCCTCCTTGTTCTCCAAGATGTCCATGAGATAGCAGGAGTGCACTCTTCTCTGATGGCTGAAGGGACCATGACACCAGTGCCATTTCACACAGAATCACAGAATGTCAGGGATTGGAAAGGACCTCAAAAGATCATCCAGTCCAATCCCCCTGCCAGAGCAGGAACCTAAATGAGATCACACAGGAAGGCATCCAGGTGGGTTTTGAATGTCTCCAGAGAAGGAGACTCCACACCCTCCCTGGGCAGCCTGTCCCAGGGCTCTGGCACCCTCACTGGAAAGAAGTTTCTTCTCAAGTTTAAGCGGAACCTCCTGCGTTCCAGCTCACACCCATTGCCCCTTGTCCTACCATTGGGCATCACTGAGAAGAGCCTGGCTCCATCCTCCTGACATTCACCCTTAACATTATTTATAAACATTAATGAGGTCACCCCTCAGTCTCCTCTTCTCCAAGCTAAAGAGCCCCAGCTCCCTCAGCCTTTCCTCAGCAGGGAGATGCTCCACTCCCTTCATCATCTTGGTGGCTCTGTGCTGGACTCTCTCCAGCAGTTCCCTGTCCTTCTTGAACTGTGGGGCCCAGAACTGGGCACAATATTCCAGATGTGGCCTCACCAGGGCAGAGTAGAGGGGGAGGAGAACCTCTCTTGACCTACTAACCACAGACCTTCTAATGCCCCCCAGGATGCCATTGGCCTTCCACACCCAGAACTTTGCTCTGGCTGTAGGCACTGCTGAGAAAACACTGATTTATATTTCTGTTTATTGCTGCCAGAAAAAGATGAGGGAGCAGCACTAAAGGGCACATCTTCAGAGAAGAAATCAACAGATACCATTTTCCCGGAGAGGTTGGGAATGGTTCCATTTGCTCCTCTTGCTTTCAGTCCCTCTAAACTGGTTTGGCTGACACAACCCTGCTCACTGCAGACCCTGGGTCTACATGCTTGTCCCATACTGTGCACAGGAATTTGTGAACAAGCACTGAGAAACTGAGAGAAAAGGACCAGGACGTTCTCCAGAAAGAAATGTGGAGGCTGTGATCCTGGCATTTGTGGCTGGAGATGACTATGAAAAGCAGCTCTACTGCTTACTGCCCAGCAAGCGGTAGAGTTGCATTCCCAGGGACATCACTGCAGCCTGCAAACAGCTGTCCTACAGGGAGATCCTCCCCTCTACAATGACCAAAAGTTGATGTTGGTTAACTTCTCTCAATTGCTCCTTTAATCTTCACATAACCCAAACCTCCATTATCTCCTAACCATTGAACCCTTTGCTTCTGTATCTTCCTTAACTACCTCCCGGCTTTCAAGCTTTGTGGTTCACCATCCCTAATATGATCTACAAGATCACTTTCCTGTTCTCTTAATTACCTGCATGGTACATCGATTTGTATCTCCTGGTTGCAGAACCAGTTTTATATCAAGACACATAGACCAAATGCATCAGATTGCATGGGTGAATCATCTCTAGAAGCTGATGTTTGCCTTCATCCATGGACAGTAAGCTTGCTGGTTATAGAAAATGCTCAGAAATCAGTGGGACAGGAGCCATTGTGAATCCATCAGTATATGAGCTCTACTACCTGGCTCCTGAGAGCCCATCGAGCTTCAGAGACAGGTAGGGGACATCATTGGGGTAAAATGCTTTGAAGATGAGGGGAGAGTGGGGCCAAAATTGTCTGTTTCTCATCAGGACCATATCATTCACAAGATTAGTGCCCCATTTACAAACATGGGAACCCACAAGACTTGGCACTCAAGAGAGCTCCAATCTTGAACCCTCAGCCTGACTTGAATCACTGCTGCTCTCTCCAGTGTTTAATTATTAGAAAACCTCTGCCAAATGCATAAACCCCATCTTGATGCCTCCTGAATGTCAGAGGGAAGGTGCCTGGTAACGTTACTGGTCTTTGGATCAGGCCTTAGAAGAGCAGCTGCAAGATATTAACCAGCAGACTCAGAAATTAATCTTTGCTTTAACTCAATCGAAACCTTTGTAAATAACTCACAATAGGTCGGGGGGTGGGGG
>NW_010312791.1:0-4027 GCF_000700745.2 Antrostomus carolinensis
TGATCTTAAAGGGCTTTTCCAACCAAAACTATTCTGGGATTCTGTGATTGTTTTTGGCCACAGGAAACCTGAGGCCACTTGTTACAGCAGTTATGGGCATTGCTGGGTGAGGTGGTCTCTCTCTGTTTCCTTTCTCCATCCGTAAAATTGCCCTGCTCAGCCTCTCATGTACACTCTGGTCATGAGGAACTCCAACTGTGCTGTGGAAATGGAGATAAACATTTCAGACAGGAAAAGTGCTGTTCTTTCGGAGGGCTGCAGGGTTTTTATGCATTTCTGGCTCATACCAGCCACAGCTGAGGTGGAACTGTTTTTTCTCTTACGCGTGCGACAGTTTTCTGTCACACGTAGGGAAGTCTGCCAAGTGTTTCTGTTTTCCTCCCCCAGGAAATCCAGGTCTTGGGTATAAAAGATGATTTCCACAATAAAAGATGCAGCTTTGTAGCCCTGAGTAGATTTATTCTGGAGTAATGAAACGAGAGGACTGTGGCTGTTGAGCTTGCAGAGGGTGGTGTGGTCCTGCTGGGCATGGTGGTGGAGCATCCTCCAGCCAAGGACCATCCCAGCCACAGCTCCCACCAGCAGCTTGTTGCTGCCATTTTGGGGTAATACTCGTTATCCGCATGGATTGTCTTCATGGTGTAATTGTCTGGTACATAACAGCGAGGGCCACTTCTCATCAGAACAGAGTCTGGTGCATAAATATTTCACTCAGAAAATTGTCAGCCCGAGCTTAGCAAATGCTGCTGGAAATCTATGAACTTTAAATAACTTCCACATGTGAATACAGGCCCTATTTATTAGCAGGAAAAAAAGCGATTAATGCTTTTGGTCAACACATCTAATTCAGTGTTACACATCCCATCTGTCACCGAGTCACCCGGAGACAGTTAAATGTGCGCGCGGTGACATTTCATACATTTTAAATGTAATTTGTGGGGAATGTTTGCAAATTGGAGCTGCAGAGATAATAAAAGGAGGTAAGACAATGCCCTCTGGGCTCTCCTCGTTTATCTTGCAGGTATGAGGGACGGTGGCATGATGTTCAGCCAGATGCTTGAGGGGACCCCTGGTCCCCTGGGTTTGCCTGAGGTGCTCAGAGATGCCCTGAGCTGGAGGTAGAGGCAGGAGCTGTGCTGCCCTGAGTTTGGACACCCTTCACCACTTGCCTCAAAATTGGGGAAGGGTTTAGAGGGGAAGGGTGTGAGGAGAGGCTGAAGTCACCTGGTTTGTTCAGCCTGGAGAAGAGGAGACTGAGAGGAGATCTCATGGGGGTCTAGAACTTCCTCCCAAGGGGCAGAGGAGGGGCAGGCGCTGATCTCTTCTCTCTGGCCACCAACGGATGCCAGGAGCAGAGGGAATGGCAGGAAGATGTGGCAGGGGAGGGTGAGGTTGGCCATGAGGAAAAGGTTCTTGAGGCAGAGGGTGGTGGAGCACTGGAACAGGCTCCCCAGGGAGGTGCTCATGGCACCAAGCCTGACAAGATTCCAGCAGCATTTGGCCAAGGCCCTCAGGGACATGGTGTGAATGTTGGGATTGTCCTGTGCAGGGACAGGAGTTGGACTCCATCATCCTGGTGGGTCCCTTCCAGCTTACCAGATTCTGTGATTCCTCCATGCATTATCTGTCTGTCCCCTTTCCTGTCTCTCTGCTCTGCAGTTTCCAAGTTGTTGGTCAACAGAAGTGAGGGGAAGCAGCTTATGGAATCCTACCTCTTGGTTCCCTTCTCCAACAGTAACAGGAGCAGCAGGTCTGGGTTGAAAGTGCAGGAGGAGAAGTTTTGTCACAGCACAAAGATGAAAACCATGCTGGGACTGTGCAGAAATGAAACCTTTGGAGTTGGAGCTTTGCTGGAGCGTGGGGTGTGATGTGGGGGTCCCTGCGTGACCCCTTGGCAGGCAGAGCGGGTGCCCAGGCAGCACCTCATCCTGGTGGGAACAGGGAAGGGCATTTAGCTTGGAGATCCAGGGACACCCACCCCTCAGCTCCTGGGGCAGCGATGCAGGACGAGGAGTGGGTGAGCATCAGGGGCTTCCTGACCAAGGGAAAAAACTGAAGGGACATCTAGAAGTTGGCCAGTTGAGAGTGACTTGGAATTGAAGGCAAACAGGGTTGTTTCTTTTTTTCCATTTAATTTTTGCTCTTTGGTGGAATCTGGTTTGTTTAAGGATTGACGCCCTCAGTTTTTTCTCTTTAATAGTAACAATCCAGAACACTTCAGATTTGGAAAACTCCTCATTATAATAAGGTCCTGCAGTGCTTTTCTAATTAGTAGTCAATATTAGCTCAGGACCATAACTATCCTAGCAAGAGTAAATCACTTTTTCTCTATAGTTAAATATGTATTTAGCAAGCGAATTTTAATTCTTTATCTGCAGTGCCTTCTCTGTCGTAATCTTTATACATCCAGTTTTGTAATAAATTAGAACTGAGATAGTGGAGTGAAATCCGGTGGCAGCTGTATCTCAGTTCAGATTTGCATGCCCCTTGGGTGTTTTGCTTCACTAGGAATTCTTTTTCAAAGCCTTTTCTGAACTGAAAATTAAAAATAAAAATCTAAAAGCTGAGACAAGAGCAGATCTCCTCTGTGCAGCGTGTGCTTTCATAACCTGAGCATCGCACTGATAGCACATCACGCTGGCTCCCTGATGCCACTCTATGCTCAGTCCAAAACATTCACAAATACCATATGTCTAAACCACAAATCGCCTCCTTTAACTTAAAATGTAGAAACTTTGGCAAGGTAAGAGCACGTCTGGCATCCAGATCCTCACATCTTCCATGGGGTTGTGGTGTCTGCATGTGCAACAGGCGCCGAGCTGGATGTTCTGCAGCTTGTGAGGACACACTCTGCTTGCCCTGGCTGCTGGGGCACAATGATCACAGAGAATTTCACTGTGTACCTGGTCAAACTTAGTGAGCTGATAACCAGCCTTGAAAAATCTTGAGGGTTTCTTTCCCCTTTTGAAAAATTAGTTCCTTTTTCTCTTGCACTTGAGGTTGCCTAAGTGGGATGTGAAAAATGATGAAGTTGTTGGCTTGAGCAGTGGTGTGCTGTTAGTGTTCAGGATCTGTTCAACCACCTTAGTACAATAACAACCTCCAGGGGCATGACTGACATTTGAACACTGTAATTCTGTTGCACACACACATATTTGAAATTTTGAGGGTTTTTTTTTTTAATCTAAGTATTTTTTGCCTGTGCTTTTGGGGTAGTATCCTGGCTTTATCTGGGATAGAGTTAATTTTCTTCCTAGCAGCTGATGCAGTGCTGTGCTTTGGATTTAGTCTGAGAATAATGTTGATAACACATTGATGTTCTAGTTGTTGCTCACCACCGAGTCAAGAACTTCTTTCACCTTCTCATGGCTTGCCAGTGAGGAGGCTGGGGGTGCACAAGAAGTTGGGAGGGGACACAGCCAGGACAGCTGTCCCAAACTGGAGGAAGGGATATTCCATACCATATGACGTCTTGCTCAATATATGAACTAGGGGGAGATGGCTGGGGGTCAGGAATTGCTGCTTGAGGATGGACTGGGCATTGGTTAATGGGTGATGAGCAATTATACTGTGCACCACTTGTGTTGTATAATATTTTATTATTATATTTTTTCCCTTTCCTTTCTGTTCTATTGCCCTGTCTATCTCAACCCATGAGTTTTACTTTTTCCCCCCCCCCCGATTTTTTCTTCCCATCCCACTGTCGGGAGGAGTGAGCGAGCAACTGCATGGTGCTTAATTGCTGTCTGGGGTTAAATCATAACAAATAGGAGCTTAATGAGATTGAAATCTAACTTTTCCCATCAACCAGGAGCTTGAAGATTTTTTTGCATCACAGAAGATTATCCTCTCTCCAAGTCCCTTGGAGGAGGGTGGAGAGAGGTGGGGGTGGGTCTGTTCAACCAAGGCCCAAGGGACAGGACAAAGGAAATGGTCTCCAGTTGTGGCCAGGGCAGTTGAGATGGGATGTGAGGAAGAATTTCTTTGCTGAAAGGGTTCTGAGGCATTGGAAGGGGTTGCCCAGGGC
>NW_010312791.1:4224-14247 GCF_000700745.2 Antrostomus carolinensis
CATTTGGAGACATGGTTTAGTGGTGGACTTACCAGTGTTAGGTCTACAGTTAGACTTGATGATCTTAAAGGTCTTTTCTAACCAAAACTATTCTCTGATTCTCCAGACAACAGAGATTGGTAGTTCCCATCCCTCTGCTCAGCACACAGACCCTGATTTGGAACAGATGAACTCTCACAGCAAATGTGCTTGAGTCTGGCCTGGGAAGGGACAACTAAAGCCAGGAGGAGCTTTGACCTTGCTTTGGTGTAGCCTATATTGGTGGTACCAACCTCTGTTCTCCTGTATATTACACATTGAGGCACCATCAAGTAGACTTGTGTGCAGCTGTTTGCAAAGTGGTCCCTGAGATGTACTCAAAATCCTTCTTATGAAAGTTATAATTGGGGAATAGGAATTAAAAAATCTAGCATTTCCTAATTATTTACCCTAAATAGCTTCAGTATAAATTAATTTCTAAATAAGACTATAGAATATCATTAAGGTAAGATGCATGAACGCTGGGAAAACCTCCCTGCTAAATCCACTAATCCACTTCTGGATTTGGGATGTGCAGGTGCCCAGTAACAGGAAAAAAAGGCACTTGCTCTTCCATGGGTGTGTTGACCTGTCCTTGTGGCACCAGTACAGTTAAATTTGAGCTGGATTGTTTCGTGAGGTTAAAAAGGGAAGCCCCTGAAGTAAAGCAGGAGGAAATGAGCTGGTTCAGGTAATATTAAGCAGAAAAATCTCCCCTGAGTCTGAGTGATTGTGAACCTTTAAGAGGTTAGGAAAACATCCAAGGTATATCCATTTACCTGCTGCTCTTGCTTCCCTTTCAAGCCCTTGCCTTTTAAATAGTTTGCTGTGAAACTGCAGCAGCAAACGCATGTATCTGGTAACAAGGTCCATCCTAAATGTAAAGAAGGTGTCTCCTAGAATAAGACTTCCAGATTTCATGTGTCTCTCTCAAGTTGGTGAAGGGATTTCATTCTGCCCTCTAGTCTCAATCAGAACCAGATACCTCCTTTGGAACACGAACCTGTATTTTTATCTCCATTCATAGGATGCATCAGGAAGTCTTGGGTTTGGGCAAAGAGGATGCACATCTATATATGTGAAGCCAAGAATGTAATATTAGTAGAATTAAAATCCTGAAAGTCTAATAATTATTAATTTAGATCTGATTGTTACAGAAAAAAACCAAACTAGTGCAGTTAAATTGTTATGTTTTGCTCCCAGCTGCTCTGGTTCTTGGGTCTGGTGTTTGCCCTGGGTGTCACAATGTGTGATGACACTGGGGGTCCTTCACTGGGACAAATGTTATGTCCATGGATTTTAACCATGTGTTTTGCTTGGATGCACATCTGTTGTTCCGTGTAGGAAAGATGACTGTACCTCCGGAGTCATTAGTGTTTAATGAATCATAAAATTAATCAGTTAAGTTTTTGTAAACAGACCTTTGGCAAGGTCAGCTATGGACTATAAGAAGGACGGTCGGTCAATGTGTAGGATCCTCCCATGAAGAGTGAAGAAGCCACATCCCAGCATCCACAAAGCCAATCTTGGTCCCCAGTGTTGTGTAGGTCCTGTAAACCAAATTTGAATGTTTCCTGGTGGCCCCAAGGAAGTTCTGATGCAGTCAGTAATATACCTTGTAAACTGACAAAGCCTTCGTGCATCTGCGCTGTATACATTTACTTTTCTCTTTAAAAACCCCAAAACCAAACCCTCCAGTTTTTACAAAGTAAGTAAAAAAGGAAATTGGTGAATGAAAGTTCTTCTCAAGCTGTTCCTCAACTTCATTTCATAACTGTTTCTAATGTTAAATCATTGTTCCTAGCATGCAATATATTGTTATTTACAGGAGGAAAAAAAAGGAGTAATGTAACATTGTGGTCTTTTTCTTAATGAAATTTCATCCCAATCTTCTTTCTTCCAGTTTCAAGCCATCACCCCTTGTCCTGTCACTCCCTGCCCTTGGCCAAAGTCCCTCCCCAGCCTTCCTGGAGCCCCTTCAGGTACTGGGAGGCCACTAGAAGGTCTCCCTGGAGCCTTCTCTTCTCCAGGCTGAACAGCCCCAACTCTCTCAGCCTGTCCTCACAGCAGAGCTGCTCCAGCCCTCGCATCATCCTGGTGGCCTCCTCTGCACTGGCTCCAGTAGCTCCATGTCCTTGTGGTGTTGGTGGCCCCAGCACTGGAGGCAGCACTGCAGGTGGGGTCTGAGGAGAGCGGAGCAGAGGGGCAGAATCCCCTCCCTCCACCTGCTGCTCGTACTTGTCCAGGATGCAGTTGGCTCTCTGGGCTGCGACTGTGTGTTGTTGACTCGATGATGTGAGGAGCAGAGGTTGGGGCTGGAGCTGGGGACGTTGTTGAGCTGAACTAAGCAGAACGAGGTACCTTTCACCAGGGGGGAGCATTTGTTTTTGTTAATTGGGTAGAGGCAGTAAAAGTGTGTGCTCATTGTTGGACGCATATGGGTTGAATGTTGCGGATTTTTGGACATTAATCAGGGGAATGATAGTTGTAATAACACCCATAATTTCTCTAAGATACTTGTAAAATCCCTGAGAGCCAGCTGATAATGACTTCTTCTTAATAGGGGAGAGATTAAAAAGTGGATAAATAGAATTAAATATCCTACATGGATATGTGACCACATATGGATTTAAATGAATACAGAAAGAAAACAATTTGAGATATAAAAGAGCAATTCAGAGCTTCCTCCGAAGCAACACTCGTACCAAGGGTTCATCCTGCTGTTTTGCAAGATCAAAGGAGCATCAATGCAACAAACGGGTGGGAGGATTTTAAATTGAAAACAAAATACTTCCTTGATTTCAAGGATATCAAAAGTCATCCTTGCTTCTTGGATTTGGTCACAGTAATTTTGTGACTTTTTTGAAATAATTTCAGTATGATGGGTCGGCCGTGAACTTCACAAAAGGAAAGAGGAGTCATTGGGTCTCCATCTGATGGCAGGACAATCTGACTGTAAATGATCTTTATTAAGGTCCTTTCCAACCCAAACCATTCTATGATTCTATGATTTTTCTGGAAAAAAACAGCAGAATGATATTAAACTTGAATACACATTTCTAAAGAAATGGAAACATGTAAAACTAAGTAGATTTCATTTTGGAAGAAAACTAGGAGAGAAGTTGAATCAGGATGGGTTTTCTGTTTTGACATCTTTGGAACATGCTTTTCCACAAAAAATTCTTGTGTTTTTTATAATATACACATTTTACTGAAACAACAAGATCTGATTTGTCTCTCTCTAGCCCCAAATTAACATGTTTTGAATATTACTCTGAGGTATTTGTATCTTTTCCTGTTTCGTTCTAATTAAGGATGAAAAAAACCCATCAAGATCTTTCAGAAAACTGAACCTCATCCCTATCCGTGAGATATCTACTGGGCGCTCAGCACAGCATCTGAAATGACCCCTGATGGCCCAGGACCTTTATGTGGTATTTCATCATGGAATTGACAGGAACTCATAGAAAGGTTGAAGCATTTCAACAACCTGGCTGGGAAGGTAATTCAGAATTTAATCAGAAAGACCAAAGGAAAACATTAAACCAAGACTGAATCGTATACTGTCAGAATGAGCTTCTGTGGTTTACAAGAAATTCAGTTTAATAAAAGGTTAGGTACCTTCTGCCAAGCACAGAGGATCACTTCTTCAGGTTGGAAGTTCTGTTGTTTGCACACCATCGGGTAAACCACATCTGGGCATCAATGAAGGGCTGGTGGATGTTCCCAGAACAGAGTCATTGATGCAAAAGCTTCCTGCTCGGAGCAGACCCTGCCGTAACAAGACGGAGGCGATGAGTGCCTTTAAACTGAGAGAGGGGAGATGGAGCTGAAATGTGAGGAAGAAATTCTTTGGTGTGAGGGTGGTGAGACAGTGTCCCAGGTTGGGCAGAGAAGCTGTGGCTGCTCCTCCCTGGAAGTGGTGAAGGCCAGGTTGGATGAGGCTTTGAGCAACCTGGTCTAGTGGAAGGTGTCCCTGCTGATGGCGGGGGGGTTGGAACTGGATGAGCTTTAAGGTCCCTCCCAACCCAAACCAGTCTGGGATTCTATTTTCTGAAAGCTCTCATTGTGGATAAGTAAGAAAATACTGCACCTGAAGCCCTCACCATGTGCTGAGAAATGCAGGCAACTTACGCTGGTTTTGGGGCAGACCACGGACTTGCTTTCCCCCAGCAGTGTTTCAGATCCAGCAAACATCTGCAGCAAAATTCCCTTCCAAGTTGTGCCTCCTGTCAGGACAGCAGCGGTGGCAGGTGCTGGCACAGTGCGATGGGCACAGGCTCACATCTTCCGTGCCTCCAGGCGTTGCAGCTGCTAAAAAGGCTTGTTAATGTGCAAACGTCTTGGAGATGTGAGCCGTCTGGGAAGTCAGCTTTGTGTCAGCAGCTTTATATTCAGGTGCAGACTGACACTGCCAATATTGTCCTCTACATAAACAAAGCCCGCAAGTGGTGTAACCTACAGCAGATCCATTTGCTGCCTGGTTGCATTTCAAAGTACTAAATGCCTTAGCAGACAGATTGAACTATTTTAGGTAGATAAATTGTGTGTGGGAGGACTGAGATGACTCTGGCACTCCGTGTTAATTTGATATTGATTTCTTTACAGCCCAGAGGACCAAGGAGATCGCACTGACTTCAGGATGGAGAGTCCAGTAGCCCATTCAGATGTCTCTGGAAACATCCACAGATCTTTTTGCCTTGCCCCTTCCATTGCAAGTGTGTTGCAGAAGGTAAGTCAGAATTTATCAAAGGTTTAATTGCCTTCAAGGATCAAGGATAGGGTGGTTTCAATACCAGCACCTTGTCTCAAATCAGACATTCCATGTTTTGATTTTATTACTAGATTTCTGCTCTGCATTCCTCACATCACGATGCTTTTGTTTAGATTGGATGTGAGGAAGAATTCCTTTGCTGAAAGGGTTCTGAGGCATTGGAAGGGGTTGCCCAGGGCAGTGGTGGAGTCCCCATCCCTGGAGGGATTGAAGAGTCGTGTAGACATAGTGCTGAGGGACATGGGTTAGTCAGGGACTTGTCAGTGTTGGGTTCATGGTTGGACTTGATGAGCTTAAAGGACTTTTCCAATCCAGGCAATTCTGGGTTTCTGAGATACTCTTCCCCACCATGAGATACTCTTCTTCATTAGTTAATCTCTCACCCACCCACAGTTTTTTTTCTGTGGAGGGAGATGCCCTAATGCCAAACATCCCGAGGGTGGATGTTCTACAGGAGGATGCCGCCCTGCTTCAGTGCACCACCTACAAAGGAGACGTTAATATTTAATTTTCTGGAGCTTGTATTTTCATATTGAATTGGGGTTTTTTTTCTTGCAGCCTGGTTGTTTATGGATGGGAGTTGAATAGTGCTTTCCACCTGAGATGATGTGTCCCCAGTGCTGCTATCTGCTCGGGTACGTTACATTTCTTCTACATAGACACCCATTCATCTCTCTGACACAGCAGCTATAGAAATTCCTGGATCCGTGCTATTTTGGGTGAACCTCATTGCCTGTGAAGTCATCTGCTGTTTCACTCAGCTGGTTTGATATGAAACATTGTCCTTATGTCTGTCAATGAGCAGAAACTGTTACTAATTTCTATTAAATGAATGCCAAGCTGTAACTGCCTTAGAATATTTCAATCCATCTTCCCGGGTAATGTCATCTGTGATCACTCTGGGTTTGCCAATTTATGCAAATGATGCAAAAGTTCCTTATCTACCCCCCTGATATTGAAATTCGCCCCCAGCCTTCTCTGCCAGCTTCAGCAATAGGTTTTGCATGCGACAATAAGTTTCGCTCGGAAAACAAATGATACAACTATGTGGAAAAAAAAATGGTGAAAATAGGTTTCTAAATGCGTCTGCACAGCTACTTATGTCCAAAGAGTTTATCAGTTTGTCCAATCATTCCAGTGAGTGCCACATAACTTATCTCCAGCTAGACAGCAAAGCCTACATTACAAATACCCAGCTACAGAATAACAATTGGTCAATTGTTGTTAAAAATACATTTTTGCCATAATCAGGGATATTCAGCAAGCAGACAGACTGGAGTCACGGAGTTGCTCGATGTAAACTGGTTGCTCTAATAGGTGTCATTATATATGTATATATGCACAGTTTAATAACAGGACTGAAATGTCTGCGCTGTGATTGAGTGCCTGTTTTCTGTTTAAATCTTGCCAGAGAGTTTCTTCGGGTCATTGGTAGCTGCCACATTTGAATGCTAAAATGAAGTTTTATTTTTCTTGAAAAGGAAGAAATTTAACTTTCAAATGGAAAATTGTGTGGCCATGGAAGGGAAGGGCTGCTGAAGGTCTGGGAAGAGAAACTGAACGTGGAAGGGAGTTTTAGGGATATGAGGTATTGGAAATTAAAGTGGGATTATCAGCTTTTCTTCTGCTGTTCCTGTGAATAAAAACCTGTACGTTTGCTGTGCTTCTATAAGCCTGAAGCTTCCTTTTAAATCTCCTACTGTTACGCAAAAGATAGGGTCAAAGATTATAAATGCAGAAATCTTAATTAAGTGAAGGGGAGTCCTGTTTGCTTCCTGATGCATAAAAAGTTCATATTGGGGACTTATATCTTAGTCATGTCAGTTTAGTTTTATTTTATTTCATGTTCTCCTACAAATATGGGTTTCAGTTTTCCTGTGTGGCATTGGGTCTGCTGTTTTCAGATATTGCTGCCAAATGTCCTGGTGTGAGCTGGGCCAGAGCTGGTTCTGTTCAGCAGCTGGAACAGCGCTGGGGTTGGGTTCAGCTGGGATTTGTCAGGAGAGAAACGCTGAGAACATCCCCATGTTGCATTTGTGTCCCTGGCACTGAAGGACTTTGTGTCTGTCCGTCTGCAAGCGCAAGATCTCAGGGGTGAGGAATATTGCCATGGATCAGCTCCATGGGCATTGGGCTCTGCCAAGGGGCTGTTCCATCTCCTGTCCCCCATGGGCAGGAGATCCATGAGGGGCTCTTCCTCTCTTGCTCTCTCTGGCTTTGGCTCGGGCTCTGGCTCTCCCGGGATTGCGGTTTCGGGTCGGGATTGTGGCTCCTGCGGGATCGTGATCTGGGAACGGGCCGGGCTTGGTGGGTGGGTGCTGAGCAATGGCACTGGGTGTCACTCATTTGCATATTTTATTACTATTATTATTTTAATATCAGTATTATTCTAAATTGTCTTTCCATGATTAAATGTTTCTTCTCTCCCCCTACGAGTCTCCTTCCCCTTGCCCCCCAGTTCTCTCCCCTATCTCCTGGGTTGGGGCAGTGAGTGAGCAGCTGGGTTTGGCTGCCAGCCCAGTGCCCCCAGTGAAACCACAACACCAAATTAATAATCTAAAATTACAGAGTAATAGACTGGTCTGTGTTGGAAAAGACCTTAAAGTTCTACCCCCCTTCCATGGAATGATTCTCTATTTTAAATTGAACCTGATATAATGATGTAAGACTGCTGATCTGTATATCCATGGAAATCTTATTCAGGTCAGATCTGTCCTAGACCAGTACCACAAACTGGGAGTAATGATGGTTTCTGGTTTATATCAATGTCCCTCTTGCAGATTTCGCTAATAGTTGGTTAATCCTTGTTTCCAACCATGTCATATCTACAAAATGGCTTTGCTGAAGCAGAGCTTTCTGAGCCTCCCTGGCACGTCCCCAGCACAGGGTTGGGACCTGCAGGTCTCCCCGGGAGAGGAGCTGATGAAGGCTTCTGCAGCACCCTCCACCAAGGAGGAGCTGCTCCCTGGGAACCGGGGGATGCTCTGCTCCTGGTAATTACAGCTACGAAGTATTGAACGAATTGGGTTGATTGAAAACCTGGAGGGTCAGAAACTCCAATTTTTTTACAAAATCAGTACCTGCTCCTCAGGTAATGTCCTGTCACTCAGTGTCAGCAGCGCTGACTAATTGCTATGTGGATTCCCCCCAATTATTTGATTCCTAAATCCCCAAAGTGCTCCCCGAGGCGGTGTTTAGAACGGCATTTAAATGCATTTACTGTTGGCAGTTCTGCTAAGTGCTCTTCTGGCTGCCTTCTCTGAAAGCAAGAGCAACACTGGTCATTTTGCCCTGTTTTGTTGGTGGTAAAGGCCCCTACTTTTAGCAGGTGAAGCTTTTCATTAGGCTGTTGGAGGAATAGTGTGAAATAAGGTGTAATTTGCCAGCTGACCTGCCTTGTTGAGGAGAGAGAGGAGGTGAAGGTGAAAGGAAAGGAAAGAAAACACACAGCAGAGCAAATCCGTGTAGCTGCATCTTCCACACACCAAGTGCTCAGTGAGAGCCGGGTCTGGGAAGGGGTTTGGTTCCGTGGCTGTTGCTGGACTGCAGATCTGTAACTCAAATACAGGAGAGTCTTCATCAGTGTCATGAGAGCAAGGTTCACACCAGATAGAATCACAGAATTGTTTTGGTTGGAAAAGATCTTTAAGATCACCAAGTCCAACCATAAACCCAACACTGCCAATTCCACCTCTAACCCATCTCCCTAAGCACCACACCTACATGTGTTTTAAATACCTCCAAAAGAGGTGTTCTGACCAAAGACCCACCTGGGCTGATCCCCACTTTGGCAGCAGCCCACAGCAGGTGATGAAGGAAGAGCATGAGGACAGAGATAGAGAATCGTGATGCTTCTCTAGTAGACAGTCCCATCATCCATATACCTATATCTTGAGAGCTTCCAGAGTCAGGTGATGTTTTTGTCTTTAAAAGTTCATGATGGGTTACTCTTCAGTGAATTTACCTAATTGTGTTGGGAACCTAATTATCTTTTTGACAAAAGCAAGGGCTCATTGTCCAGCTCCTCTCTGACTCCATTCTGCTTTGATGTACACCTCCAGCATGGACACAGATACCAAAGGTTAATCTCCCTGGTAATATGTTTTTCCTGACCTCCAAGGGATTCTCCAGCATCGAGGTGAAACAGATCATTTGAAATTGTCCCTGTCCCCCTAGGTAAGTCACATACGCTTCTGAACAAGCCATCCTTTAGGAGGTGACCCTTGCTCTGGGCTGAGGGGATGCTAGCTTCTGGGTGAGCAGAAGTGGCTCCCCAAGGAGAGGATGAGCAAAAAGGTCATTGCATTTATCTGAGCACAGGTAGGGACAGAGCGAGTGCTGACCTTCAGAACACAAGGCATGAGCAGGGCTGGGTGCACCTGGCACAGGTTGCTCCACAGTGCAAAACACGTCAGGTCTTGGATGGTGATGTTTCCTCCATCTCTGAAAGCTTTCAGGCAGGACACCAACCTTCTCTTCCGAGGGATGGAGATGTTGCCTCGCTGCCCCAGCAGGCTCTTCTGCACTGCTTGCCCATGTCCCCAGGGGAGGGATGGCTGGGGTACATGTTTCACATCATTCCTTTGTTCCTCTTCCAGCCAGGAGGTTTTGCTGCTCAAGCTGAAGAACAGTAGGTTTCACTTGAGTGAAAGTAGGTTTCACTCAAGCCCAAAACCAGTAGAGGTGGAACATCCCAGTGGGTGGCAAACACCCTGCAGGAGATCGTGCCTGGGTGGCAGAGCTGCCACCAGCAGTCGTGTCACTGCGGTCTGTGTTTTTTGGTGTTTTCCTCTAAAGTCTGACAAATTCCTGAGTCACCATTCTGAGAAGTCCACTGAGTTTAAACCCCTTGGAGCTCAGTGCCCAGGTACGGTGAAGCCGGGCAAGTGGGAGGTCTCTGCAGGGCTGGAGGTGCTCAGAGCTGGCTGAGACTCACCTTGCTTCCATGGAGTGTCGATTGCTAATTGTTTCCTAAATATTCCAATTAATTTGTAAATCACGTTGCCATAGCAACAATAATGTCTATGCATTACGAATATCAGCCACCTCTCAAATCAATTTGTTTTCCCTTGTTGCCATAGTAACAGACATCTTGTCAGAATTATTTAGGTAGAGAGAAATCCAGAGACCTCCTTTGCAGGGGGGGAGCTGCAGAAGGAGCCCCACGGGGAGCCCAGCCTCCCTCCCAGCTGCTCCTCTCCTGCCATAGAATCATAGAATGGTTTGGGTTG
>NW_010312791.1:14321-19188 GCF_000700745.2 Antrostomus carolinensis
CCCACCCAGCCTGGCCGAAAACCCTCCCAGGGAGGAGCAGCCACAGCTTCTCTGGCCAACCTGGGACACTGTCTCACCACCCTCACACCAAACAATTTCTTCCTCACATCTCATCTCCATCTCCCCTCTGCCACTTTCAAGCCACCACCCCTTGTTCTGTCATCAACTGCCCTTGGCCAAAGTCCCTCCCCACCCTTCCTGGAGCCCCTTCAGGTACTGGGAGGCCACTCTCATACTACTTGTATTGGAAATGTTTGGGCAGAGGAGCCAGACCACTGAAGCAACAAGTTGACATCTGGCAAACTAACTGAGGAAAATACCTTGTGGCAAACAACTGCTTCTGCACACCAACTGTTTTGTAAATCATCCATCCAGCCATCCATCCATCCTCTGAGTACAGATGTGCACACACGGTGCCTGCGTTTGTGCAATCCTGAGCTCCTCCCTAGTGCTACTGAACTCATGAGTACCAGCAAGTCAGAGAGGAAAACCCCTGAAGAGAATCTTTTTGAAGACAACCAGAAAATATCATGTGGTGTTCTTCTTCCAGAATCAATCCCAGGAATGAGTTACAGGGATTTACATGAACTGCCTCTGTTGCTCTGCCTTCCTCTCTGTCACAGCTTCACCACCACGCTTACCTCCACTTGGTGGTAGCATTTTCTCTGTCTTCCCTCCTCTCTTCCAGCCTGTTGAGCAGCTGTGGATGCTCACAAGGAGACAGATCCCTACTCACTTACACTCAGCATGTGCTTTTCCTCCGTGGCGCAGTGAGGTTTGACACTCAGACCCTTCCTGGACTGGGTTTTCTGGCATTCAAAACACTTTCTTCTAATGGGGAAAGAAGAAGAAAAAAAAAAAAATCTTCAAAACTTGATGCCACTCCATGACCAGCTCTGCCTTGTCCTCAGGTGGGCTTGGTGCCCTGCATAGACCTGACTCTGGAGGGAGGGGACAGTGGAGGGCCAGCACTGTGACTGCTCCAAAACTAGTCTAAAATCTGATCCAGGTGAAGGGGAACCTGGTGACCAGGTGTTGTGGTGCTCCTCTCCAGGCAGATGCAGCTTCAGCAGGTGACAGCATCCCCATGTCCTGCCTCAGCGGTTGCTTCCCAATCCCTTTTCTCCTGGTGAAGGTTGTCAGGATGAAGGACCTGGAGCTAAGAGTGATGACATGACATTTTTAGTGACATTTTATCTACGAGGCAGGAGGGACAAGTACTGCAGGTGCTTGGAGAGCCCTGTGCCTGCAGCGGTGACCGCCTGGCCCCATCTTGGCCATGGCTCTGGTGGTATCAGGACCTGCTGTGCTGGGATCTGCCTTGTCACCAAGGAGACGAATGCTGCTGCTGAGGGACTGATCTCCAGACAGCCAAAGAGAACAGGATGGGGATGTTTCCTTCCAGGAAGGGAAGGTGATGCTGCAGGAGGAAAGCCGTGGGCAGTGCTGCGTGCAGGCAAGGTCCTCTGCGGATGGTGAAGCTTGCTCAGATGGAGAGAGCAAAAGATGATGCCACTGTTGGCTTTATTGTCTTATTCTAGCTATTAAAAATCTACACAAATGCTCCACCTCACTAATGGGCTGTACTTCTTTGGCTTTTGCTACTTTTGGCTGTCATTAACCTGTTGTGGTCTGAGCAAGACTGCAATTAAAGGTGGTGAGATCTGCTGTGCCCAGGCGTTTCCTTCTGCTTCTGTGCTGCACAGGTGGGTCTCCTTTTCTGCAGAGAAAAATTGCAGCACCACCTGCTGTAAACTGAATTATTGTGATATTAATTATATTTTTTTCTAATCGAAGCGTGCCATTTATAAATAGCTTCTCTGAACACCATTTACTGCTGTTCTCTTTCCTGACAGCAGCAGGCTTCCACTCACCGGGAACTCACGGCTGTTAAAACAGAGGAAATTGGTTTGCAAGTTAAAAACTCCTCTTCTTTTCTAAAGAATTGCTTGCCATGGGGGCTGCCTGAGTTGCAAAACGGAAAGGGAAAGGAAACTTTTTCATCTCCTAATATCTCAAGTGCATTGGCAACCTGGTGTGTGGTGACAGCTTCTATCGTGGGTTGTGCCACGCTTTGAAAACATCTTCTGTGAGCCTGAGGTCTGTGTTTTACCCAGAGACAGGATGGGAAAGGAAAACAGTGGAGAACTCGGCACGCATCCTGCTCAAACCCGACAGCTTTCCGTGGGGAGGAGCAGCTGCTGGGCACTGCTGGCAGGTTCTTTGCTCTGAAATGGTTTTGCTTGGAAATGGGCAGCAGATTGGTGCTGGCTTGGTGAATCCATCACTCCTGCAGCCGTGTCCCCTCTCCTGGGCTGCTGCAGCCCATGGGGATGGGCCCTGGTGTGGACGCTGAGCATTCTGCTTCTCATTTTCATTTCAGAAAATCATCATTCTGCTTTAAAACGAGTGATGAATCACAGAATCACAGGGGTGGGAAGGGACCTCAGGAGATCATCCAGTCCAACCCCCCTGCCAAAGCAGGTTCACTACACCAGGTTGCACAGGAAAGTGTCCAGGTGAGTTTGACCATCTCCAGAGATGGAGACTTCACAACCAGCTGAAGGTTATGATGCCAATAGCTCTTTACTGCCTTTGAGAGCTGGATGGAAATATTGTTAGGAAGGGTTCAGGGGTCAGAGGGATGAGGTGGGGCTAAAAATGTCCTCAACTCTTCCCCCACACCTTTTAGGGCTGCTCATCTTCTGGCAGATGCTGAATGTCCCTCTGAGCTCACAGCCCCATGGATGTTCTCCGTCACTCAGGCACAGCAAATTTTCTAATTTTCTTCTAAGTTTATGGGTTGGTTTTTTCTCTCCTTTGTGTGGTGTGGATGAGTAACAGGGTCTGGCACATCCTCACAAAACTTGTGGCAGGGGGGGTGAGAAAAAGGCCACGTTCCCTCGTGCTGCTCTGTGTTGGAAGGGAAGGGGGATATTGAGACAGGAGAAAAGCTGCTGTGTCTGTGCTCACTCGCAGATCTCAGCGGGGAGATGTTGTGTGAGAAAGGCTCAGCCTCGTTCAGCCTGGTCTGGGTGTGCGGCAGCGAGCACAGGGCAAGCTGGGTACCACCGCCTTCCCGACGGCTTTGTAATTACAAGGGCTACCCGTTCTCATGCTCTGCCTTAGAAATCATTATCTAGGATGAGAAATAAACCTCTTAACAGATTACTGTTGCAAAATGTATGATACTTGGCTTTCTTGCAAGCAGCCAGCTTCAGTCTCTGTCAAGAGCGGTGTAATTACTGTAATGAGCTTTTGGCAGGCTTTTTTTTTTTTTTTTTTTTTGGAAGTGCGGTTCTTTTTATTCTTCTTTGGAGAAAGCAAAACAAATATGTGACTCTGGGAAAGGCAGGTCTCCTCCAAACCCCTTGCCCCCACCTTCCTCAACGCCTACACGCACAAAATGAAAGAGGAGAGGGCTTTGCCAGTGTCTTGCTAATGACAGCTTTTCTTCCACAGTGATGGCTCAGACTGGAAGCAGCTGCTTTTTGAGAATTCAACCTTGACAAGGCATCTGCTCCAACTGCTTTGGATGTGGCAACGCTGGGGGGGAGGGGGGTTTTTTATAGCAATTGCCTAAACTCCTGGAATTTTACAGTGAAAATAAAGCAAGAGGCAGATGGCACACGTCTTCTGAAGCAGGAGCGGTGGCATTGCAAAGGAGCACGGTGACTGGTAGGATCACAGAAATAGTGACTGAGAGCTGGAACTGGTCCTGTGCCCCCATAAATGCTGTCATTGTCTCCCAGATTCAGCAGGCAGCGTTCATGGAAATGCAATCACTCAGTGTCTTATTCATTTAAAACACTATTCAAACCCCTGATTTCCCCTTTTCAAGGTTCACTGTTTTTTTTGCATTTGGCCTTTTTTAACAACTGAACATACATGATGTTTAGGAGGAGCCTGTGCTTTGCTGGAGCAGCGAGGTCCTGTCCAGGTGTCCACATGCCCTACAGCCCATTGATGGTCCCAACAGGAACCAGCCTCCTCCCTCATCCTCATTCCCATGACAACTGCTTTTTGTGCAAAACCAGATGATTTCTGCTGGAGATGGGAACAGGGGGGCAGATCCTGGACACAGCCCGTGGTCCCTGTTGCTCCTGAGGAATTGGAAGGTGGGACCAGCTGCAGCGAGTGGGGTGTAGCCTGAGCAGGTCCCTGTTCCTGGAGGCAGAGGCCATGCTCATGGGCAGCTAAAGGGATGATGGGTCCTGAAAAGGCTGTGGAATTGTGCTGGTTGTCAGCCAAACACCAAACAGCCGCTCTCTCACCCTCCCCCAATGGGATGGGGGAGAGAATCAGAAAGGCAAAAGTGAGAAAACTCATGGGTTGAAATAAAAACAATTTAATAATTGAAATAAAATTATAATTTAAATAATATTGACAATAACAGTAATAATGGAACATACAAATGAATGATGCCCAGGGCATCAAAACATGGGGAAGTTGGAAATTCCCTTCATCTTCCAGCAGCAACTAAAAACATCAGTGTGTTATCAACATTCTTCAATCCCAAATCCCACACTGAAACCAAAGCACAGCTGTTCTGGCTACTAAAAAGGAACTTAGCTCTATCCCAGTGAAACCAGGTTCATTTTCAGGACTGAAAATGAACATGTGGGAAAAAAAGGGAGGGCTCAGCCCTTTCTGCACTCTCTGTGCAACAGCTTTTCCTGCTGTAACATCTCTGCTCAGCTGCACAGGAGAGCACAGCGGGGCACAGGGACCTGCATGGGGTCAGGAGGGATGGAACAGGCAGATGATGCTCCAGCCTTTTCCTGCAGCTCTGTCTCTTTGATCAGAAATGTTCAAACACAGGGATTGGGTTTGAACATTGAGGAGAAGGACTTGGGGTGCTGGGGGA
>NW_010312792.1:0-4408 GCF_000700745.2 Antrostomus carolinensis
TTCTCCCTTTTTTTTCCTGTTTTTTTTTTTTCTTTTTTTCTTTATTTTCCCACATGCCAAGTGAAAGGAAAAGGTAATAACCTCAGGAATAGTTCAAGACAAATTACTTCATAATATCCCTCTTTTATCTTTCTTCTTAAAGATACATGCAGGTCTAAGCTGGGTTCCAAGTGCATTAACATTTGAGTATGTGCTGTCTCAGAGAATTAGCTGTAAAGTGCAAATAGCCTTTGAAGGTTGCAGACTCACTCTGCATCTTCATGTCAAGTTCAGCACAGGAGCACAATACAGAAGGATGTGACCTCCATTGGCTTCAAAATTATGAACTTGCAAGATATGTAAGTATGATTTTAATCTCAGGCACTGCAGTACGTTTTGACTCAGGAGGGATTATTTTCCTTTTTGCCTTTTCTTAGTGCTTTTGATGCACATGGCCCAAACTCTGTCATGTCAATTAGTATAAGGAAAAAAACTGTGCACTTGCATGTTTGTGAAAGCAGGGTTAACTGAGCATTTATCAAATGCTAGTGAGCCTGGAAGATGTGACAAAGAAAGCAGCTCCCAGGATAATTCTCCAATCATCCTTCTGAGGAGTGATCATTTTGGGAAAGGGCAACCATTTGGGGATTCCCTGCCACTGTCCACATCTCAATCCTGAAACAGTTCAAAATGAAACGGTAAAGAAACAGAATATGCACCATCAAAGATACGTGTTTTATGGAACAGGTTTTTTAAACTCTGGAGGAGTTAACAAAACTAGAGGAATGAAAATAGTGAAAAATATTGCAAGAAATTGTGTTTTTATTTCCTGAGGAGAATTGTGTGGGGTTGACTTGCAAGGAATTGGAAGTCAAAAAGAATGTGTACTTTCTTTTGTGTATAGTTCTCTATTAACAGATATTTAATTGAACAAATTTTAAAAGAGCCACTTTTTTGTCAGCTTTGCACAATTCAGTCTATGGGATCTTTCTTAAGTGCTAAAATGACAATGCTTGCTGCCAGGCAGCCCCAGCCTAGGACAAAAGTGACCTGCTGAGCATAGTGGAGATTCACCAGAATCAGGAACTCTGGATTGGGATCTACATATGTCAGTAATGGGAGTATGGAGAAAAGAGATAGGGACACAGAGACCAGGATGTGGTTCCTGGAATGAGCTGTTGTTAAGAAGGTGGAAGCATAGCCCAAGATCTAGCCACAGCTTAGTGTGAGATGCATCTCAGAAATGAGAAGCAAGGGAACAGCTGCCTGGCCCAGGATGGAGGTGCATGTGGGATCCAGGCCTCAGTAAGGTATGCAGTGAAAAAGGAAACACACCAAGTAGGTTCCTTGCCAACCTCTCTAGGAGGCAGCCAGGGGTTGCCTGGAGAAGATTTAATAAAGGTTGATCCTTGGATCTCAGTACTTAGGTGAAAAATAGGAGATGGAGAAAGAGATACAGACAAACAGAACTGTCTACCTTGGATGCCCTTTTATACTCCTGTAGTCCAGCAAGCACTAACCCTGCTCACCTTGTCTAAGGAAAGTTGTGTTCGGAAGCGCTCTATGCCTGAATGAGAGGGTCTGTGTAAGAGTGGGCACAAAGGTGTGGGCAATACTATAATAAACTTAATCAGTACACCTAACAGAGTACACCTTGGGCTAGAAAACCAGAGAAATATTTTTATAAACTGAAGGAGTCTAGAGGACTTCTAAACTTCTAAAAGGTTCTGTTCCTGCCTTTCCTTCTGACATATATGACCTGGGTGAATCACTTGAGCTTTTTAGCAGGTAGAAAATCAATACAGAAAGTGAACATAATTAGACTGCTTGAGCTTCTCATCAGGCATTTTAGGACTTCTTGGCAAAGGAAAACAATAGAAAGCTGAGCAAAGTTTCTTATGTGCTTGAAAGTCTGCAGAAACACCAGTTTGGTGAGCTAGACAGAGCTGAGGTCAGAAATATTTTTCTAGGGGGACGTTTCTTGCCTAAGGTATTATTTATCTGCCTTCCAAGACTCTCCTATAAGAGCATTATAATTCTACATGAATGTCAACCCCCACCCCAATCATTATATCTGAGAAAACCTCTCTTTGCACAAAGCTTGGCTTTCAGGATAATGCTGGCTGATGTACAAAGTAATAAGCATTAGTTGGATAACTGTTCTTTCCTCTCCTTATTTTTGTCTGAATATACCTCATTCACAAATAAAGTATGTGGAGAGATATTTTTCTTTCCAATCTCATGGACATCTGGCTTCTATTACAATTATACCACTGTCACTTATCATTTCTAGAAATAGCAAGCAGTGTACTGGCGCATTGTGAATCCTACCTGGCTCTAGCTTGTCACTGTAGCAGTCAGAAGAAACCCACCAAAGAGGAAGGATGGCACATGAATAAATAATTTGTAGCCTCATGAGTCACTCCCTATTTTTAGATGCTTGTTGTTTTTCTGAGACTTGAAAAAGGGCTAAGAATAGTATATACATGAAGTGACATATCCTTTATGCAGCACAGGTTTTTTTTCTGTCTCATTTCATCTGAATCCCATGAAATCTAACCAACCAATCTAAGGAATTTATATCAAGCAGTTCCTGTTGGATTTACTGCAGATCATGGCAGATAACTACTCAAGAGAAAAAATATGTGCTCAATACCAAGCAAAATGTCTTATTTTGAGCATTGAATGAATAAAAATTATTTGGAGAAGACACTGGGAGAATCACACAATATCCCAGTGATTAGGACACTCTGAAAGAAAGGAATCCATTGAACTGGATTCAAGTTCTTCTTGAAGTCCAACAGTGGAAGGACCAGAGCCAAAGTACTCCGTGGTGTGAGTAACTTATGGGCTACAGTGTTCAATGCTGGAATTTTTTGTTTTGGTTTATTCCTGCATTATTTGAATTTTTCTGATTTTTAATTTTTTTTTGAACAAAACCTGGGTCAAATTTACCAGATTTATCAAGTTATTCTCATTGCCCCAGAACTGTGTATTTCAAAAATCATTTATTCAACTTGGAAAATGTTACCCAGCTTTAAGCCTAACAATGGGACAAGACAGATTTTCTCCACTGTCTCTTCTGATTTTAAAGGTCAACATTTCACAGAACCTATTTTGATGTTGCAAACCTAAGGAAAACCCTCACTTATTTGTTCTTGTTTTCCATTGGCAAACTTTGTGTAAATACCTCTGTGTTGGGGGCATTACTGACTGGCTGCTCTACAGCCTGCTTTGCTGTGCCCTGAATCCAGTCTAGGAAGGGACTGATAAGATGTTCTGAACAAGGCAGAAATTACCAGGTTGAACTCTGTCTGTGGTAAATATGCAAGTTTAATCTACCCTGAAAAGGAAGGCAAGATATTCAACTTGGTCAGAGGGCAATATAGAGGCAAAAAGAATTGTAGAATCTTTGATTCTACATAGAATTGCCTCGCTTGGGAAAGACCTTTAAGATCATTGAGTCCATTCATTAATCTCACACTGACAAGTCCCCGACTACCCCATGTCCCTCAGCGCTATGTCTACACGACTCTTCAATCTCTCCAGGGATGGGGACTCCACCACTGCCCTGGGCAACCCCTTCCAATGCCTCAGAACCCTTTCAGCAAAGAAATTCTTCCTCACATCCAATCTCAACTGCCCTGGGTGCAACTTGAGGCCATTTCCTCTTATAATAGTTTAATAGTTACCTTAAAAAGGGGGGGGGAGGGAGAAGTTATTTAGCATATCAGCAAAAAAATTCCTAGTAGAAAGATTTAACAGACTGTCTGAAATAGTTTTACAAAGAAATTACTAGACATTCATGGGATTTACACATTTTAATCTGGACTGAACAAATCCTGTTCGTAGGGAGATGGATGACATGACCCACTGTCCTTTTTCAGTTGTTTGCTGCATCTGTGATTCTCTGAGATTGCTATAGTCACTGCTAACTCCACTTTCCAAAACTTGGTACTTTCTGGGCAGTTTGATCAGTGTGGGTTTTGGTTTTCTGCTTGCTGGACCCTTCATTTCAGCTTGGCTGACAGCTAAACATGGATCAGCAAGCTCTCAAAGCAGTCAGATACCCTTAACTGTACAGAGCTCAGAACTTAACAGTGTGTTTTATTTATTTATTCATTTGTCTATTTATTGCCTTCATTCCAGTAGTAGATGAACTTGTCTCATGATTATAGGGCCACTCTGTGTGCGTGGGATCCAGGGTGAAAGGCATAAAGAGCTAAAGAAGTCAGATTTCCATTTTAATGATGACTGGAAATGTGAACCTTGTCGGATAGCCATCTACATGAGGCACAGCAAGATGACTAAAATCTTTTTCAAAACCAGCTTAGTTCCAGTTGTCAAGGACAAGATCCATTACAGTAGTGCTTGCATGCAGTGTCTGGAATTGTCTTTCACCTGCTAATGACTGGAAGGATGTGGTTAA
>NW_010312792.1:4447-23178 GCF_000700745.2 Antrostomus carolinensis
TCCTCTCTTGTTTGTTTCTTGCTTTTAATGGACTTTTACTGACTAAATACAAACCTACCACCCGGCCAATCTATACAGATTGAGTTACCACTACCTAAAAGACTTTATGTTCTTCAACAGGGTCAATAAAATACTTCTCTTTGCATATTTCAGTTGGAAATGCAACATCATCTGCTGTTAGAAATGAAATTAAGGTCAAGGTTTTACCTCTCAAACTGATGTAAAACATTGAACCTAAGTTGGGGTTTAAAGTTGTTTCAGAGGATAATAGTGCCCTGTTAATCACAGAATCACAAGATGGTTTAGGTTGGAAGGGACCTCTGAAGGTCATCTGGTCCATATCACCTGCTCAAGCAGGGCCACTTAGACCCAGTTGCCCAGGACCGTGTCCAGACAGCTTTTAAATATCTCCAAAGAAGGAAATTCCACAGCATCTCTGGTCAACTTGTTCCAGGGCTCAGTCACTCTCACAGTAGAAAAGTGTTTCCTGATGTTCAGAGGGAACCTCCTGTGTTTCGGTTTTTGCCCATGGCCCTGGTCCTGTCACTGGGCACCACTGAAAAGCACCTGGCTCTGTCCTCTTTGCACCTTCCCTTCAGGTATTATATACATTGCTAAGATCCCCCTGAGCTTTCTCTTTACCAGGCTTAACTGTCCCAGCTCTCTCAGCCTTTTCTCATATGTGAGGTGCTTCAGTCCCTTAATCATCATGTGGCCCTCCATTGAGCTCTCTCCAGTATGTCCATGTGATTCTTGCACTGGGGAGCCCATAACTGGACACAGTACTCCAGAGGTGGCCTCATCAGTGCTGAGTAGAGGAGAAGGATCACATCCTGGCAATCTGCTGGCAATGCTTTACCTAATGCAGCCCAGGATATGATTTATCTTCTTTCAGGCTAGGTATCCCCAGTGTATACTGGTGCGTGGAGTTGTTCTTCCCCAGGTGCAAGACTTTGCACTTCCCCTTGTTGAATTTCATGAGGTTCCTGTCAGCCCATTTCTCCAGCCTGTCAAGGTCCCTTTGAATGGCAGCATGACCCTCAGGCATTATCAGGAGGGTAGGTTTAGATTAGATATTAGGAAGAAATTATTTACTGTGAGGATGGTCAGACACTGGAACAGGTTGCCCAAGGAAGTTGTGGATGCCCCCTCCCTGGAAGTGTTTAAGGCCAGGTTGGATGAAGCTTTGAGCAACCTGGTCTAGTGGAAGGTGTCCCTGCTGATGGCAGGAGGGTTGGAACTGGATGATCTTTAAGGTCCCTTCCAACCCAAACCATTCTATGATTATCAGCCACTCCTCCCAGTTTGGTGTCATCTACAGAATTACTGAGGGTACACTCTTCCCTATCATCCAAATCATTAATGAAGATATTAAACAGAACTGGACTCAGTATTGATCCCTGGGTACACTGCTAGTCACTGGCCTCCACCTAGACTTTGTGCTGCTGATCACCACCCTCTGGGCCTGGCCATTCAGCCAGTTTTTAATCCACCTATTGATAGAGCTTTTGCAGCTACTCTGTGTGTGTGTGTACTTTTGTCATCTGGTGTTATTTATTATCAATATTTTAAGTATAATCTTCATGTAAGCACTTGCTGTTTTGAAGCAGTTACACTGAATAACAAGACTTATCACAGCCATCCAAATTCAGTGGTTTCTAAGTAGCAGAAAAATCACAGTTGGGATGACAAATATTGACTGTTGCTGCTCCATTTACTGGTTAGACACAACACTCAGATCTTTTTAGATCAGTCTCTAGCAGTGTTGTCAATAACGTGTAACATGTTGGGGAGGAATTAATTTTGCAGTAGTTTAGACATCTACAAGTCACACTTCTGTTCTGGGATAAAGGTCCCTGAGCTTATTTGTGAAAACCTGCTGATGTCCCATGCAAGTTTTCCCAGAACTAGTCTTGTGATACCAGTACTGAGTGGCAGAGATGCTGAAGAGGGCTATGGGCAAAGCTGTAAACAGAGTTTGGATGTCTCACCCCTTGTCAAACACCAGCTATCCTGAGTGTGAGGAGTCCTTCAAAATGAACAAAATAAAGTCTGCAAGCTTCTGTCACATCCTTCCATGTCAGATCAAAATAATTATCCATTATTATTGGGGTATGGGGTATTTGGGGATACATTGCTCAAATCTGGGTTGATCAGCTTCTCTTTATTTAAGAGTATATTTTATATGCTAGGGTTTCTTAAAAATCTTGCTTGCCCCAAAACCAGACAGAGTTGTGATTATCATGCTCAACTTTGTGATAAAGGCAGCACTGTATTTTTCTTCTCCATTCAAGGAGCTTTTGATCTCCACCTTGAAATTTTTCACTTGCTCTTAAATTATTGTACTCCACTAAGAAAAGGTCAAGTTCTGTGTAGTAGTGTGTGAGTAATAGTATATACAAACATATATGAGTGAGACATTTCTGTAGTTATTTGATTGTTTCTCTGACTTCATTCAGAGAAGAACTGTTAAAAAATAGACTGAGCTAGGCACAACTTTCCCAAAAGCTGGAGCGAGGCAGATTTGGCACATACCGCTGTGTACAGTATCCTCACCACACTGCTTGTTCCTGGGCACTTACCAACAGGAGGTCATTTCTGAAGATGCTGTGAAATCAGTGGTGATAAAAGTTTCCTGTTTGCTGAATGAGCTCTTAAGGACTGTTTAAGCTAAGAGTGAACAGTGACACATTGCTAACAAAGACTTTATGAATGGGTTAGAACAGTGTTGTTCACTAGGACTTTTTGGCAAGCATTGCTTGTACAACTGCTTTGTACAGCGAAGATTTGCTGTTCCTGCTATAGAGTCGTAGAATAGAATCATAGTGGTTGGAAAAGATCTTTAAGAACATCAAGTCCAACTATAAACAAAATGGGTAGCTTCTTGCAAGGAATAGAGTTTCCCAGTTCTATTCCTGCCAATGCTTTGTTACAGTCATGCTCAGATCTCTTACCTACTTTTTTATGATGTGGTGGAAAGTTTTTCAGAAATGGAGAACCTTTTTACATCACCCTAGAGCCCATGAGAAATGCAAACACTGGGACTTCTACTGTCTTTGCATATGTATATCTATATTGTGTATGGAGCTGAAATGTTGGCTGATGCCAAAACATCAAGGTTTGGCATTGGGCTTTCAAAACAGCAGCCACCACTACAGAGCAGAAACAGTGGTGGAAGGTATTGCAGGATGCTGTCTGAAGGGCTCTAATTGCTGCCTTTGACCCTGGTGAATATTGCCATTGCTGTCATCAGCTTTACTGATAGATTATGACCATGATCAGCACAATTGAATCAGCCCTTAGAGGAAATATAAAAGTGAACATGTTATACTGGCTTATTCTGGAAGTCAACCTGACTGACCATCTGAGCACTACTGGATGTTTCTTTCTCTTCAGGGAGTTCCCTTTTACCTCCTTGCCTGTCCCCTGGACTGGTGATTAAGCAGAAGCAATCAAGTGCCACAAATGTTGCTAATAATCTACAACAAAAGGAAATCAACATTTTCAAAGTCAAAGAAGAGGCCATAGACTGAAGCATAGAAATTAATATTGGATGATGTGTCAAAAGCTATGTGTGTAGTGGCTGTGTGTTGCCTGTGTCATCATGAGTCATCTACTGCTTACTATGTATTTGCATGAAGATTAAATCTGCTTGTCCAGTTGTATTATATGAGGGCAAGTGCACACAGAGCACAAATAACCACAAGTTATAACCACTAAAAATCTCTTTATTTTGTGTATCTGTTTTTTAGCATAAAGTCAGTAAGGAAGGAGAAATTATAAGAAGAAAAAGTATACTGAGTTCTTCAATATGTCTAAGGAAATGAAAATTGGCACTTTTTTTTTTGACTAGGAAAAAAAAAATAGTGCTAATAGCTCTCATTAGCTATTGTTGCCCTAGAAAGGTCATGTAGTTATTCTTTTCTTCTTCCGAGTTCATTGTTTGTTTCCACAATGTTCTCCATCACGACTCTTCTATTTTCTCCTTATTTTTCATTACAACTGTTAAGAAAAGTTGAACTTAATTCAGTCTCTTTCTGTACACAGTGCTTTAAAGGAAAGGGCAAGAATGTTTCTAGCACAAGGCACATTAATCCCAGTTCTCATTGGAAAAACCAGGTGAGAAGGAATATTCTTCAGCGTGTTCAATCACCAAAGAGATCATAAAAGTCTCTTGGTAAGATCAGACTGCTGGTTTCCTTCTTCTCTTCCTTTACATACCCTGAAGCTGAGGAATGCATACCTTCCATTGCTGTCTTTCACAGAACCAATGTATCTGACATCTTTTTGGCATCTCTTTGCTGCTTTGATCACTGCTACAACTCTGCATGTCCCAATGACTCAGCCTGTCATCAAGTCCAGTGTCTGTTATTTCTTCATCTTCTTTGTGCTGCTTTTGACAGTAAGTAGGGATGCTATGAAGCTTAAGACCATTATTTGAAGTTGCTATTGTTTTATCCAGGGTCTTCTGTGCAGAGATATACAAGCACACCCAGGAAGCTAGATCAGCACATGCCAGATGTGACTGACTGACTCTGAACGCAGTGAGCCTCTGTCCACTGCATATGGGATTGATCCAATATCTCCAAGAAATGCTAGAATCACTTACTATATGCCATGGGATTCATCTGTGCATGAACAAGAGCTGCTTCTTCCAGATGCCTGCAGTGAGGCTCTTACTCTAGTATTACCTCACTCACTAAATAAGATGTTTCTCTTTTAAAGCACTGGGTAAAAGATCTGTATTATGCTATTAAAATAGATATATGAAAATACATTCAGTATGATTGGAAACTTGTTTCCATGTGGCTATTAGAACTAATGCTGTAAGGCATCTGGAAAAAAGAAAGAAGACCTTTGCTTTGGGGTATAAATTACTTATGACTATTAGAGTTTGGAATGAGACATTCCCAGAAGTCATATCTACTTGTTGCTTTTGTTTCCGAGAAGTGGATGATACTGGAGGAGATTCTGGACTAGAGACATTCAGAGTTTGATTTTATCCTCCTCTTGTTCAGCTACTCACCATGTAAGACTTTGGTGTGACAGCTCATGAACTGAGATCACTGTTTCTCAAAGGTCTGCCTTGATGTGGGTGTCGTATAGGATTCCTGCATTTGCACTGAAAGAGAGCTCAGGGGCATATCTTATGGCGCCTAATATTCTAAGTGGAAGGGTTACACATCAAAATGGAGGTGTAAATGGATGGCATTCATTATACTTGATCTTCTTTTGCTGATCATTATCTGTTCTCTAATAATTCTTTTATCATAGGATCATAGAATGGTTAGGATTGGAAGGGACATTAAAGATCATCCAGTTCCAACCCCCCTGCCATCGACAGGGACACCTTCCACTAGATCAGGTTACCCAAAGCCTCATCCAGCCTGGCCTTAAACACTTCCAGGGAGGGGCCATCCACAACTTCCTTGGGCAACCTGTTCCAGTGTCTGACCACCCTCACAGCAAAGAAGCCATTTCCCCTTTTTCTATCATTAACTGCCCTTATAAAAAGTCCCTCCCCAGTTTTCTTGTAGGCCCCTTCAGGTACTGGAAGGCAGCTGTAAGATCTTCCCTAAGCCTTCTCTTCTCCAGGCTGAACAGCCCCAACTCGCTCAGCCTGTCCTCACAGCAGAGGTGCTCCAGCCCTTGGATCATCCTTGTGGCCTCCTCTGGACTCGTTCTAACAGGTCCATGTCTTTCTCGTGTTGGGGGCTCTAGAACTGGACACAGTACTCCAGGTGCAGTCTTATGAGAGCGGAGTAGAGGGGGAGAATGCCCTCCCTCGACCTGCTGGCCACACTTCTCTTGATGCAGCCCAGGGTACAGTTGGCCTTCTGGGCTGCAAGTGCACGTTGCCAGCTCATGTTGAGCTTCTCATCCACCACCAACCCCAAGTCCTTCTCTTCAGAGCTGGTCTCAATCCACTCATTGTCCAGCCTGTATTTATGTTTGGGGTTGCCCTGACCGAGGTGCAGGCCCTTGCATTTGGCCTTGTTGAACTTCATGAGGTTAGCACAGGCCCACCTCTCAAGCCTGTCAAGGTCCCTCTGTATGGCATCCCGTCCCTCCAGCGTGTCAACCACACCACTCAGCTTGGTATTGTTGGCAAACTTGCTGAGGGTGCACTCAATCCCACTGTCCATGTCTCTGACAAAGATGTTGAACAGTACTGGCCCCAGTAGTGACCCATGGGGGACAACACTCGTCACTCATTTTAGACAAGAAGCATGAGACACACATTTATCCTTCTGAAAAGAAGGTTTTAATGAGCAGGAAGACATACTGCGGAAGACAGAAGCATTATGGCCTGATAAGTTAGAATACATGGTTTGTGATGGTTCACCGCTCTGCCATGTCCTACCAGGTCATTTTCAGGAAGTCACGTACACACGTTTTGCTTCTGTTTCTGTACCTGTAAAATGGAAATAACAATGAGAAGAGCAGAGGAAGAAGTTAGTGTGGATGTGGGAAGCACTACTAATATTTGTTTTCTTTTTCAACTGAGAGAAATCTTGGGGTCAAAGGGATCTTCTTTAAAAAATTTTGACACTCGCCTTTCACTCAACTTCAAGCTATTTTTGTTTCCTGACAATTTCTGAAATAACTTGAATCAAATGTGCCTTTCCCTCTCAGGTACTTATGTAGACCCAGTTGGACATTCTGAGTGTCCCATAGTGTTGATTGTGTTTGTGATTTCCACACCTGAGCTGGAAAGAGATGGTGAGGGAAAGGAAGAGTCAGAATGAATAAAACAAGGATATCCTATGAGCACTATCCTGAAAGTGGGATTCAATATCCAACTAAGCACCAAAACTTCTCACTCAGTGTCCGGAGAGCCAGATGTTTGCTACAGAGACTCAAAAGCAGCAACGATTCCTGCACAGAGAGCTTCAGCACTGGCCAAAAGAAGGGGCCAAATGCAAGGGCTTTCAGGGATGTAACTTGGATTCAACCACTTGAATCCCACTCAGACCTTGTCTGAGAGGAAGAAGGTAAAAGATGCCCCAAGACATATTTAGTCTGGGTTGCTGAATAGTAATAAATGGAGCAAAAGAAAGAAGTCTAAATGTTTAGCTTTCAGAGGAAAATTGCACCAAAAAATTACACAGAAAATGTCAGTCTATACTTGGTTCTCCAGTAAGAAAGAGAGGGAAGTATGTGAATTTGTCTGTGAGCTAGTGACAGAAATGGAAACTGAGGTCCTTAACCTTTAGCACAAGTTTCTTTGGTTGACCCAAAATGTTACTGGTAATTTTCTTTTATTTTATTTGGTCTTCTGCCTCCTAGAAGAAACAGTGAAAAAGTGCAAATAGGAAATAGCAGTATGAAATTCAGTGATCTGTATGAATACGGTGTAATCTGGAGCATCTAGGTGAATGGTTATTTGTTGCTTTCTATGTGAACTTTCCTTTCCAAAACACCGTTTCAAAAGGTCTACCTACCTTCTTCAAGGGCTGTTGTCAACAGCACTTTTAGCATCAGTCTGATGCTTTTATTTGACATCTTATTTTCCTTGATGGCTGGGTGCTGAACTAGCACTGAATGACCATGGCAAAGGCCCAAGAAGAAGTTGGGTAAAGGGCAGCAAGAACATCATAAAGAGTTCATTAGGAAGTTGTTTATATGTGTCCTTTGGGGAATCTTTCTGAATTTCCTGTTTTATTTTAATTCTCTTGTTTCTAAGACACAGTTCAAAATAAGCATGGAAAAAACCTATTGCTTGGGATTGGATGTGCTTTTGATGAGTAGAGGAAGGTGGTTTGTACAGCAAAACTGCGTAGTTTTCTCTCTGAATTCCTTGTGATGAAGAGGAGTGTTTGCCAGAAACTGAACTCCCCTCCTCACCCCCAAAATTACTACTACTACACGCAGTTCCCAGAGCTCTTCAGGGTGACATTGCCATTGGACATGGAATCTCTCTGCTTCAGTAAAGTAATTAATGATTTTCACTCACATTCTGGGAGAACTAGCACCTTGGAAAAAGATCAGAAGTGGTTTAATTTTCACAGAGGATGGATGAAGGCATCCTAACCTAGGTGTACTCGTTTCTGAAATCTGTTCAGAGACATTCTTGTGTGGTCTGCCTGCCCCAGGGTTGGGGGAAGTGTTTATCTTGCTCCTTTTCCAGAATCTTTGTGGAAGTTTTACCAATAATGTTGTTGCATAGGAAGACTCTAGAAAATCAGTATCTCCAGGGATGTTGCTTCTTGTTTACAGTGGGATAAATAGGAGGGAAGTAGAGCAGTAAGTTTACCATACACATAATATTCTCCTAGATGGAGCACTAAAGACCTAAACTTTTCTACATATTTCTGAATACATAATTTAACTGCTTTTTAAAAGACTATACTAACATTAAGCTTTCTCTTGCAATGCTCTTCTCATACCTTTGCTGTCTCCTGAACCCATATGCTGTAAGAAAACATTATCAATAAGTATCTTAAAATATTCATTGTCTCTAGTTGTGTTTATGTCCTTTATTTTTCCTCTACACTCCTCAGCAGGCTGTTCTAGTCCTCACAGGGGTGGGATAAATAATTGATTTGCCTTGTGAATAATCTGTTCTTTAACCTTTCCTTAAATCTATGAAACTGCTAGGCTGTTTTAAGTCCAGCACAGTGTTCATCTCTCTTTTATTTTGGTCCATACCAGGAAATGCCTACAGAGAATGCCTGGGCAATGGGACATGGGCTTCCAAGATAAATTACTCTCAGTGCGAGCCTATTCTGGATGACAAGGTCTGTATTTTTTCCTTCATTCTTCTCAATGACATTTCTCAGCATACATGAATGCAAAGCTAAGCTTAAGGTTAACATACTAATTTGGGACTTCTGAGACAGATTCAATTTCTGTCTCTGCAACAAATCCTCCCTGTGAATTCAGGCAAATCATTTATCCTCTCTCCCCATCCCCTACTCACATGGTTTTTAAAAAAGGATGCTTTATTACACTCTGTCCCTGATGATGTATGTTTATGCGGATCCTTCCTGGCTTTGTTCAGAGCCTACAGCTGCTATAGTAAATGTTAGTAATAATAACAATAAGACCAAAAGCTTCTTTGGCACTGAAAACTAAACTTTCACCAGCTGATTCCACTGTGTTCCTATCAATTCTGAGGTCTCATCAACAACTGGCCTTTCTGGATCTCAATGCCATTTTTCCTTCAGCAAATATATACAGGGGCAGTAATAGAAAAATTCATAAAAAACAGACTTGGATCCCAGCTGTCTTTAAAAGATTGAGCCAGTCTTGCATTATGTAGGAGTTTACGAAATGAAATTAACATATAGGGTTAAGCTCCTTCAAAAAGGCTGCAAGCAATTATGCAAAGTGCTTTTCTTGTCACTGTCTCAGCTTTTTTTGGAGGCATCATAGACATTCACCCTCACACAGTTTAAACCTTCAAACCTTTCGTGCCATGTTCTCTTTCTCTTCCTCTTGTTGGTTTTTGCCTAGAGAAGAAAAGGCTGAGAGGGGACCTTATCAGTGTTTATCAATATCTAAAGGGTGGGTGTCAAGAGGATGGGGCCAGACTCTTTTCAGTGGTGCCCAGCGATAGGACAAGGGGCAACGGGCACAAGCTGGAACACAGGAGGTTCTGCTTAAACATAAGGAAAAACTTCTTTACTGTGAGGGTGACGGAGCCTTGGGACAGGCTGCCCAGAGAGGGTGTGGAGTCTCCTTCTCTGGAGATGTTCAAAACCCGCCTGGATGTGACCTGTGCAACCTGCTCCAGGTGAACCTGCTTTGGCAGGGGGGTTGGACCAGATGATCTCCAGAGGTCCCTTCCAACCCCTACCACTCCGTGATTCTATGGTGGGACACACGCACGGGTAGGCTTTGTGCTGTCTCTCTGCCAGGGATGACTTTCCCCTCTAAGAACCAGGGTGGAACCCATCAGCTCAGACCTGTTTATGTTTTGGGGTTCATTCCACTCATTCTGTCATTGGAATTGTGCCCTTCCAGTTGCAAACAGAGAGTAGGAAGACAATGTCTCACCCCCTGAAAGCTTCTTGGAGAACTAATTCAGATTTAGTACCCAGGAACTATCTGGACTAGTGCTGTACCCAAAAGAGTCGTGATATGCGTTTGCTGTGGCCCAGCATCCATCCTGTAAGATCCATGTTGTTGCTGAATGTGGGCTTTGACAAGTGAGTCAGAAAACAGAGAACTACACACCAGCTGCTGAGGAGTGCCTACTCTTACCCACTGGCTAGGTAATTTGGTGATGGCCCACCTCCCCCACACCTCCATTTGCTAGAGGCTTCAGAAAATGAGAAAAAATGTACCAGTACATGACTGCCATCCAGAGGGACTGACACATGTTCAAGGTGGTCTAGTATAGTGGAGAGGTCCCATGGCATTTTAAGCTGATCTAAGTTGTGACCACCCCAGTGCAGCCCCTCCTTACATTTCTTTCCCACTTAAAATTAAAAACTAACTTTTTTCCTGGGTCATCTTTCAGATTTTATTGAATTATTGCAGGACTGCTGGGGTTGAGGGGGACAGCAAACCATGGTAGCAGACCATCACTGACTGAAATGGATTTGCACTTCTGTGAAACCACCTTCTTAAAAATGAGAAAGAGGAAGGTGTGTGTAGCAGCCAGTGTTGATTTAGGGAACGTGGAACAGAGCAGGGTGAAGACTCAATATCTTTGTTGTGGTTTAGCTGGTATGAGAAACCTGAGCTGATAGGAACAGTCTGCTGTACCAGCTCAGGAAAATGCTGCTGTATTTTAATGACACTCTTTGTGTGCTTGTCTGCCTGACTTGAACAGTTGTTATCTCTGCACAAGCACATACAGAGGAGTTTTATCTGAAGAGACTGGAGAAGTGTTGTGACTAGAGGACAGGATTATTTCCTTTACTCCGTTTTTGCTTTTAAAAACTTTGCAGCTATGGTGATAGCTTAAAACTTCTTAAATAGCATATTCCTTAAACAGATGAAAGTGCAGATGTTCCCCCACCCTTGTTTGTAAAAGCTTAAAAACTCATTTATTAGATCTCTAAAGATTTGCAACAAGCTTTGGAAATATTAATATCTGTGAATATTTTTGAAATCTCTACCTAATGCTCAGTGTTACACATGAATACTTGGGTTGCATTGTGATCTTAAAAAAAAAAATAAAATCCTCTTGGATTTCCATAATCCTCCATTTTGATTAAGGGTGAGATGCAAGCACACACGTGGGTCTACTGTTATTTAGGACTGCTCCTAACCAGTGCTAAGCATCAGCCAGGAGGTATGCCCTGTGTTTCGTGTTTATTTTCAATACAGAAAACAACACTACTTTCAAGTTTGGCCACTCACAGTCAGAGTGCTAAAGAATTACATGGTTTGGCTTCTATCACAGTGACTGATACGTGGGACAGGAACAGGACTTTTCAAGATCAACTGGATGTCCAGTGCTACATGCTTTATGATAGAGTGTTGGCAATGTAACAAGGGAAATTTAAGCTTTTTTCAGCTGTGGGTCAGTCTTAGGAGGCGTAAGCTCCTGTAACACATTGATGGGATTATGTTAATACATCTTTGCTTTACTTGTGGTCAAGACTTGTGGCAGTAGTCGATGGTTACTGGTACTGCTTTGCTCCTAGATTCCCACTTTGGTTGGGATCTAGTTGCCTGCACGTAGTTATGTGGTGTAGTATAAAATGCCCCAGTGTTTCTCCATGCGTCTGGCAGGTGTGACACAGACCAGTGACCTGGAATATCAGTGTCCTTCAGCAGCAGCAATTGGAGGTCAGTCACCAGGACCAACTAGGAAGAACAGAGTATCCTGAGTGCATCTCAAGGGGTACTAGATACCTACATGTGCTTAACTCTTTCTCACCCTTGCTTCAGATATTGGTTCAGTTATCAGGTAAAGACCCAAATGTAAATGTCCTCGTGTCAGACTGAATCCCATCCTCTGAACAATGTTAGTTCCTTCTCCAGGCACAGCAATCGGGTACAGAAACCATTTTGATCCAACTGGCTGTTTGATGGCATGATGTGTGACAAATTGAAAGCTTCTGCTCAGCCTACAAGCTCCTGTGTCAAAGGGACCTTTGCTGCATCTGGCACAAGCCTGTGCTCTTGTTAGAAGACAAATGAGCGTCTCAGGCAGCAAAAAATATAGTCTCCAAAAAGAACTATAAATCAGGAACTTTGGTCTTGTTTATGCAGCCTGTGGCAGCTGGATATGAATTTGGTTCTGTTAATGTTTTGAGGTGGGTTCAAGCTGTGTATCTGAGTTAGAACCACGCTGGGCTTGAGTTAATGTATCCTGCTTAGGAGCACAGGCACACTAGCCACAGCTACCCAGCTTCCAGCTGGCTCAGAACAGGAAAGCAGTGAACTCAGAGGCATCTTGGATGAACAAGATACTTCCCAGTTGCTTCTGAAAGCCTTTGGAGAGGTGATATGGTGTCTTTAAACTGTACTGGTAGTGAGATCATCCTGGCAACAGGAAGATATCCGAAGTGACTGAACTGGGAACGGAGTGCAGAGCCTCGCAGGAAGATGTGGGCTGTAAATACTGGCGGGACCTGTCAGGAGGTTCTGTTAGAGGGAGAAAGATCCCTGTCATGAGGTGTTTATTAGTTCAAATCAGTAGCTGATTTGGTTTGTAAAGGTTAGCAGTTTCGTCCTAGCTAAAGGAAAGGAAAAAGTCCTCTAGACATAATAACTCTGTCATTAGCCTGAAATCTGGCTGCAGGGAGCCCTGCGTGTCTTAGGTTGGCAAAGCTGGTGCAGGTAAAGACATAAAGCTGTGCTTCCTCAGTTTACCTGGTAGAAGATAGCTGGAAGATAACTTTACGCTGTTTTATATAATATGATTGTCACGCATAAGGTATGACATGGAAGAGGACCCCAGTGATGTGACCTGCTGTGATCCAGGCAGCAAGGCTAACAGATTGTCCAGACCATCTCTTTTTCTGTCTCCTTTCTAATGTAACCATCCTTCTCCTAAGCCTAAATAGGATTTAAATCTGCATTTTATTGAAGTGAAACCTCTTCTTGGAAGCAGAAGAATATTGGGTAAAATCAGAACGTTGTTACAATTTTAAATGTATCAGTCTTCAAGAGGATGAGACAGAAAAGTTATGCAAGTCTTTTACATGAACTGAGCTTTGGCCAACACATGACTGATTCTGGGCACGTGTTTTTCAGCCTTGAAGGTGTTGTCTCCAATTCAGCCAGAGATGCAGATTGCATGTGGGCTGGTGGAAAGTGATCTTGCTACCCTGTCAGCTTAGTTTTTCATAGGCACTGAGGCAGTTCTTGTTTCTATGATATTTGAATTTGCTTTCAGGAAACCTTGTTAGTGTCAGCAACAGAAAAAATAAAAGTAGTGCCTGTTTTGCCTTCAGCATCAGTGCATCAAAGAGGAGCTTAATTATATTTTTTTCCAATTAATTTTCTCGTGTTTTGAACTATACCTTCTTCGAATTTGAGTGAAGTTGAAATAGTGGTTAGGAGCCAAAGGAGGGAGCTGAAGTTTCAGATTCAAAGAGCAGGACCCTTGGCCTGGGAGAAACATTATCACCTTCCAGAAGATTTCTAGCACTATAAGAGCAATTCTGGATGACAATCTTAGTCATATGGTTTAGTTTTTGGTAGTCCTGCAAGAAACATGGAGTTGGACTCAATGATCCTTATGGGTGCCTTCCAACTTGAGATATTTTATGGTTCTATGATTCTATAAATTAAGAGGGAAAGTAAATAAGCCAGGCAGTTTTCCAGGGCACTAGTTGAATAGTACAATATTTCATTTCAGGTAGGCACATCAGGTCCGGTGTGTTTTCTTCTCCTTTAGGTGTCCCTGTGACCTAAGGATAAATAAAACTCAGTGTGGAATTCAGATCTTGTAGGGGGTTTTTTTGTTGGTTTTTTTTGGTTTTGTTTCTCCTCAAGACTATTCAGAAAATGGGCCTGTGCATGGGGAAGTTTATTTTAGGGGATTTTATAAAAGACTTAAAAATACCTTACATGGTTGACTTCTGTCCAGAAATGGCACATTACTCCATGTACTGAAGATATAGGCAGGTTTCATCACAAAAATGGTTCCAAGAGCTCTTGTTCACTTTCTGGCATATGCTGGAAGATGCTGTCTTCACAGAACAATGGGACAGATTAACTACAGCTGCTGGCTTTAGTTTCATCCAAACATTCATTCACTAACAAAGTCCTTTGACTGGAATAAAATGTTAGAAAAAATGAAACAAAGGAAGTTCAACCAAAATTAGAAAACTGATGCCATTTGTAAGTTTTTACTTTTATATTTTTATCACAAGAGAGGAAATCTAGGTAGTTAGTTTTCAAAGGTCTCATTCTTCTGAAGGGGGACAACAACCCAAAAATGGGGAAAGATCTGCCTAACCTGAAATCAGAAACAAATGCCAATAATAAATAAATATATTTTTTTCAGGAGGATTTATTCTTTAAGTAGCAAACCTCTGCCAATTTTTTACCTGCTTCAGTATTTATCTGAATAGTGTTTTTCTACTTCTTCCTATCCATCAGGCAAAGAGAGGAGATGCTTCTCTTTGAAGCCAGCAGCAGCCCACCAAAAAAGAATGTTCCAGTTAATTCAAGGTCAAATTTTGGCCACATCACTAAATTCATTAGGTGGGAGCACTTTCGTACTTAAGTTTTTATTTGCAGGATCAAGAACCTACCAATAATCTCCCCAGCATCCCAGGAAATAGGCAATAATACATTAAGTTTCAGCACATATTTGGGTCACTGATAAAAATGACAGGATCTCTGGTCTTTCAGGCTCTCTCAAAACTGAAGAGACACCACCAGATTCCAGCTCTTTCAGTCTGCATTGGTTCTGCCCTCAGTTTGAAAGATAAGGATCGTAGCTTGCAAGGAATGTGCCTCAGAGAAAAATCTGCCTGCATGGAAAGGGCTTATTATTTATTCTTACTGACAACTGATTCATTTTTGTATGAAAACCAAACCATTTGAGTAAAAAAAGTAACATAACCTGGCTCACAAAGACCATGCAGTTTCCTAACAAAATAATGTTTTATAACTTTTGAAATGGTGAGAAGATACATCTTTGGTAGCTTTGTCATCCTAAAATGACAAAGCTTTAAAATAGCATAATAATGGAAATAAGAAATCTTGAGGAAATTGCAGAAAATGAGGGGGGAAAAAAACCCACTTTTTTTGATGGGATTTGTAAGAAACTGGACAAATCCCAAACTGGAATGAAACCAAGCCTGTACTTCTGTGCCTGGGCAGCATGTTTGACTTATACATAGGCATCAGCCCTGGGGCTATTATATCATTTTAAAGTCGAGAAAAGTAATTACTGTTTCCTAAACTGATTAACTGTTCCTTAATGTCAGTGTTTCGAGAGTCATGCTGATTTAATCATGTTATCTCTTTACCTCCAGAGGAAGTATGCGCTCCATTACAAGATTGCTCTCATCATAAACTACCTGGGCCACTGTATATCAGTAGGGGCCCTTATAGTTGCCTTTATGCTTTTCTTGTGCTTGAGGTGAGTAATCTGTTTGCATGCTTCTAACTTGGTTGGGTGTGTGACACTTACTGGGTTACTCAAGCCCTTTAATAACACTGTCCAGGTCATGTATGGCCTTGAAAAATGGTCATAGCTTTTAAACTCCCAAGCATGCACATGGTTTCATTGACTGATGCATTGGGTGAGCTGTAATGGTGGCTTCTGTGTGTAGGACCTAAAGCTTATTTGTATTCAGGAAGAGAACTGTACATGATTTATTGATGCAGCAAAAAATTCAGTGAGCACAGAGTGCTTCATTAAGGGAAGCTGGGATTTGAGTGTGTCGAGTTGCAAGTTTTGGGGGCATGTTTTCTTTTTTATAAGGCAGTGCATGATAAAATAAAGCATTTTGCGTTCCCTGACAGAAAATGTCCAGACAGACTAAAGGAGATAGAATGAAATCTTTCAATTTTGCTTTGGGTTAATTTCAATTTTTCTTTCACAAAAGAACTTAGAAGTTTTCTTAAATAACAAGAGAAACATCTTTAGAGGAGCTTTATCCCCACCAGTGCTCATTAAACAGCAAATGCAAATCGATGAAACTGCATAAAAACGCTTCCCTTCCCTGGTTCAGTGGTGCAGAAGGGAGTTTGTCAGGTCAAATGGATATGTCAGTGAAAGAAAGTCTGTGAAGAAGAGTTAGGGCTACAGGGAGAAGAGAAAAGGGAGGAGGCAGGGAAGCAGTGGAAAGTAATAGGTAGATGTGCATCAATCATCATACCATATCGTACATATATAGCCTGAGTCACAGGAATATATTTTAATAGGAGTGGTCTAGTTGAGTATTTCTGTCTTTTTTGTTGGATTACCTGACTGGTATTTCTGTACTACTTGTGCTCAGAGCATTAAACCTGAATTTATAACCAAGATACTAGTAGCAGAGGAGAAAAAAGTGGAGAACCCCTCCCCCCCACACACAGGATTACAACATGATGATTGACAGTGTCCTAAGTGAAAGAGTGGAGCATCCCTACGAAGTCTTATGCTAAGTCTCCCTCTTGAGCATTCCTAACAAGAGGGTCTTTCTTTTTAACAACAGGAATCTTCTTTCACCCCAGCATCTATAGACAGAATAAGCTATGCTAATGGGAAGAAAAAAAAAAGCTTAAAACATTCAATGGGAACATTTATGGTGCATCAGTTTAAACTTCCATTTCATCCTTTTCACTGTGCATATAATGCTAATCCCCATAGTGCTTGGAGACCTGAATAAATTTACACTGAATAAAGGATGCAGATTATTCATTGTAACTATATTCTCTGCTTCGATGCTGAATCTTTTATAAATGCTTGAGTAAATAATGCAAAAAACAATTAGTTAATATGCTATAAATATATCCAGCTTCTAATATATCCAGAAGTAGCCTAGCTGATATCTTTTAAATTGTTCTTTTGGTATTTAAACTTTGACTTTAAGATTTAAATTTTGCAGTCAGCTTCAGCATTAAAAATAACTGCAGCAATTAAGTACTTCCCTGTACATGCTGTGAATTAAGATAGTCTATCCTTTCAAATCTCCACTGTATCATGCAAAAAAAAAAAAAAAAAAATCTAGTGTCCAGCCAGCATTAATCAGCATGAGCTACCTCAGAGTTACACCTGTTTTCAAAAGTTCTAAAGATGCTCCAGTGAAGGCAGTCCAGATTCATGTTGTATTACAGATTTCCCTTACACAAATTCTAGGTTATGCACATCTTCATCACACTTACCCCTCCAAAGCATCCCAAGAGCAAATCAGTTTTGATATTTGAATCCTATTATCTGGGGCTTTTTTTCCTGTTTTAGTTTGGATGAAGAAGGCATTACTAATTGGGTGAAATGTGAGAATTTAGATAATTCCTGGCTCAAAAACCAACAGGAAACACTGAAGGCTAGATCTGATAGTCCCACATCTTGTCCCAAAGTATAAATCTATCAGTTCCTTATTCCTGCCTTATTCACCCATCCACTTCACTCCATGAGTGCCTTCTGAGAGTGAAGATAGAGGAGACCTCTGGGAAGGCTCAAGTTCTACAGTGCTCCATATTTTTATGCTTATTGCCCATCACCTGCTTGATTTTCCTTTGCCCTGGCAGTACTGATGAACTCCCAAAGGCAGTCCTGCCTGAAAAGAAGAGACTGGAGCACACCTGCTGTATGGGAATGTAACTGCTAGGAAAGCTCTGGGATGTCTCACACTGGAATTTTTAAGAAGAGGTTAAATACCTGGTTGGAGTGACAAAGAGTATTCCTTTGATGATCAACTAGTGAGATGGGTGTTCTGCTTTTGGAGATGAGCTTCACTATTACTGTTGCTGCCTCAGCCCAGGTAGCTGCTACATTGATGGGAAGCTTAGTCCTCAGTTGTGCTGAAATGGGAAGGGGAAAGAACTGGATCTAGTCCCTGTTCTTCCAAATCTATCCTACGTCATCTTGTTTCCAGTTCCTGTCTCCCTCAGTTCCTTATGTAACCTTCTGTCCTCCATTCACAACCCACCCTCCATGTTCTACTGTCCTAAACTCTAAGGAACTATACACCAAAAGATATTTGAGTGTCAGAAAGCTCAGATGTAGCAGCAAGTAATGAAATCGTCTGCCATCTGTGTTTGTGTTGCCAGGAGACCCCAACACAACTGAGAAGAGACAAGATCTAAGCCACTAGCTCCCTTTTACTGCAAAGACCTATTCCAGACTTGTTTTTTTCCAGTTCTGTCACATATGAACCAATCCTTCTTTCTTGGCTGTGCTATGAAAAATAAGGCAGTAAGCATTTCATTTAGCACCTAAATAATAAAAAGTGAAGGCCAGCTTATGGGAGAGGACTTGATTTTTGTTGGCATACTGACTGAATGGCAGTGAGTCATTAGAATACCTCCTAAAGATCTAAGTTAAGGATAGCTTCTCAAGGTCTATATGTAGGTGGTCTTAAAAGTGTGAGAGCCATGGTGTCTTTATAATGGAAAAAAAACAAACAACCTAACAACAACAAAAAACCAACCAAAACAAGCACACACAAAAAAAGAAATGCTGAGAAGGAAAAATGAAGAGTTTGTGCATAAACCAAATGTGCTGTAGAGCTGCATCGATCTCCAATACAGGATCTGGAGAAGTTTGCTCAGGGCACTTCAGAGACCATTGTTAAATGTATCTGCACTGCCGTGCATCTCTAGTCTGTGTGTTCTCATTAATAGTAGAAGTTTGATCCATCCCTCAGGTGCACATAGGT
>NW_010312792.1:23201-36709 GCF_000700745.2 Antrostomus carolinensis
ATCACATTATCACATTTGTAAGGCAGAAATTTTCCATAGGAGAACTCCTGCTATCAGTAATATCAATCAAACTGAAGGAAAGAAAAAGAAAAAGAAAAAGAAAAAAAAAAATTTTTTTAAAACACTTTGTTATTTTAAATCATATTTTTCCTTTACTGTTGCTGATAATGTAGAAACCCAAATTGCTTTGTCCTGGCTTTTTCCTTGTTAGTGTGATGTTATAGCAGCCTCAGAGGTGGAATAAGAGTCCTTTGTAAAACTCCTGACTTATTATTAAACATTGTGCTGGCAATGGCCAGCAGTGACCTGACTGGATTCAATCAGAAGATGTTTTATTTGTGCAGTAGTGACTGAAGAAATAGTGCAGGAAGACAAGTATTTGTTCTGAGAAACGTCTAAGTCCCTGCTGAGTTTTGAATCCAATAAAGGATGGTGCTGAAAAGAAGATGGGCTGAAGATTAAAAATGACATGTCCTTCTGCACAAGTTGCTGGATAAAGGCAGGTCTAAAAAAACCAAATCCACAAATATTGGCATAACATCTTTTGTCACTACTGTGGTGGTACCAAAAGCAAATTGAGGCTTTAAGAGAACTTTTGCTTTCCTGTTGCCTCTAAATTTACATGTTTCTATTTCCCCTTTGAAACACCTGATTTTTTTTCTCATACACCTGAGGCATTGTCCCTTTTCTTTCTCATCGTGACAACCAGATTTCCTAAATTTCACATATTTTTTTTCTCCCAAAAGACTGAAACATTTTTTTCTTGAAACAACCTAGTCACTTTTTTTTTTCCTTTTTTTTTTTTCCTTTTTCCCCACCTAACCATCTCCCATGGTTTAGGAGAGAAAGATCTACTTTCCTTTATCCTCTCCTCTTCCAAACTCCTTTGAACTGCCTCTTGATCTTCAGTCAGGCATGCAGTTGGTGAGACTGCTGCTGCAGGCATCTGTTAGTAAGAATGGAAGAGTTCGATTAAAAGATTTGTAGAAAGCTGTCAGAAGAAATGTAGGGCATCCATACAGACTTCATAGAACAAAGTGATCTGACACCTGTCAGAGCCTAGACAAGTGATCTGCACAATTAATACTGGTTTGCACTTAAAAGTACCTGATGTGATTAGAGCAGAGCAGACTCCAGATCTAAGGCACGCTCCTCCCATACATGCATCTCGGTCATGGAGCAAGGGGAAAAAAGAGCAAGTCCCAGGACAGGGCATCAACTAACTGAATTTATGAGTTCATGTCAGTGCTCTCTTTTCCCCTTCATCTCCTGGCTTTCCTCCCAGCCCAGTTAAGTCTATTTCATCTGCCACTTAGAATAGTAGAGCCTTAAATAATGATTCAGGCACATAGCATTTTTTAAACTCTGTCATAAATACCGATAACTGCAGAGCGTGTGTTCAGTGGATGCAATGGCTGTAGGTTTGGAGACAGCACTCTGTCCCACCCTGTAATAGTCTGTAGTAAAGTTCTCAGAGCAATGCAGGAATGAAAATGATGGAGCTCTGTAAATAAGCACATATGCAATGAGATGGTCTTCTTTGAATGCAAAACATCTGAAGTGCCTGTGCTGCCTGAAATCATGTGAAGTGTCTCATCCAGCCCTGCACTGCGAGCCGGTCGAGGGAGGGGATCGTCCCGCTCTGCTCTGCACTGGGGCGGGCTCACCTCCAGCACTGGGGGCAGTTTTGGGCACCACAGGATAAAAAGGATCTAAAGCTGCTGGAGAGTGTCCAGAGGATGGACACAAAATTGGTGAAGGATTTAGAGGGGAAGTCATATGAGGAGAGGCTGAAGTTGCTTGGATTGTTCAGCCTGGAGAAGAGGAGACTGAGAGGAGATCTCATCATGGTCTAGAACTTCCTCACAAGGGGAAGAGGAGGGCCGGGTGCTGATCTCTTCTCTCTGGTGACCAATGATAGGACCAGAGGAAATGGCAGGAAGATGTGGCAGGGGAAGGTTAGGTCCAACAGTAGGAAAAGGTTCTTGAGGCAGAGGGTGGTGGAGCACTGGAACAGGCTCCCCAGGGAGGTGCTGATGGCACCAAGCCTGACAAGATTCCAGCAGCATTTGGCCAAGGCCCTCAGGGCCATGGGCTGAATGTTGGGATTGTCCTGTGCAGGGACAGGAGTTGGACTTGACGATCCTTGTGGGTCCCTTCCAACTTACAGCATTCTGTGATTCTATGATCTCACAAACTCAGATAAAGAGCAGAAACATATTTCTTACTGATTAACCTTAGGCCAATGTCTTTGATTCCACTGCCTTTACTCACCCCCCTCTCATCTCATCTCTGTATGACTTGTTCTTTAGACTCTTTGTATAGAGCCTACCTAGTGCAAAAACCACAGAGGACAGAAAAGCCCTCCTGAAGCCCTGGAAGAATACCAATAATTAAAAGTGTACCCAGTGAGCTATATTCTTAAAATGTGAAAGGTTTCATAAGCTGCATCTGAAATAGCTGCATTGTAGCCTAGCAATATGAAGGATGGGAAGTATTATTGCTGCCTATAAATACGTGACTGTTGGATAAACGTTAGAAATGAAGAGGTACTTACAATCAAGGACAATGTCAGTGCAAGAAGAAATAGGCATAGTCAGATAGATGCATGAGTGGATATTAGAGGATGATTTCCAACCTACAGAGCAGAGGGCTCCAGGAGCAATGTAATGGAAAAATGTAACTTGGAGTTAAACTAAAGTTTCAGGAAAATTTATTAAGAACTTTTACTCAATGATTTTCTTGACCTGGGGTTTGGAGGATCAGGAGGCCACTTCCTATCATGTGCTTGAAATGTGTTCCTAGTGGTGTATATTTCTGTCATTGCCAAGATTTTAGCTGTGAGGCAGTGTTTTGGGAGATGGGACACTAACTTGTTTAAATTCTGGTAGTAGAACTGGTCTGTGCAAGATTAGATCTATGCTGACTAGCTAAAACTTGTCTGTGCTCTATTCTCCTGTTGATGATGATGGAATGGTTTTGGGAACAGTGGAGCAAGCATTGCAACTTTTCCAAAGTTTCAGAGGAAGGAAGAAAGTAAAGTTTGGTCTTTATAATTTTGGTATGAATCATACTCAGGAGTGCAATTTACTTGAAAAAGGAAAATCAGAGAAGATATTTTCAAGCCTAGGTGTTTAGTTACCCACTACAAATGCACCTGCAGGTGTTGAAGTACTAATGGTTCAATTTCAGTTTTCATCCGAGGAATTGCATTTCTACTCCCTCACTAACTCCACTGTAGTTGTTCAGCACCCAGCCACCTTCTCTTCTGTCTAATCTAAAAGATGAATACTGCTCTTTCACATTACTCTGTCAAGTAAGACACTAGAGAGGTTGAAAATCCCTGATTTGTGTCACCTCTAAATGGAGCATGTTATCGAAACAGCAGCTTCTTGAGGAATTGCCCAGGTTTAATCACTGGAAACATTTCCACATGCACAGAGAGCACCATGAGGCTAATGAATATAGATCATGCACAGGAATTAATATTTGCAAGGAGCAGACCATGAATGAGCCTATATGATCTTTCCTGAATTCTTGGCCAAAAATTTCACATCATGTTTTGGTGGAAATGAAGCCAAGGAAAGTGTGAACAGCAACAGAGTTTCCTCCATGGTTTATCCACACTCTATCTGCAAAGGTAGATAATTTAATAAACATTGCTAATTGTATTAATTATTAATACAATTAATAATTGTATTAATTGTATTAAAAGCAAAAAAAACCATAACTCCTAAATTCCCTAACTGGTCATTTAAATTAATTTCCTTTCAGGTATTTTTTCCTATAATCCCACAAGAGGATTATGAATGAGGACATGCTGTGCACTCTTACGTTTCCCAAACAGTAGCTGTTAGCCAGATCAACCACTATCAGCTCTCCATGTCTGGCTTCCGAAGTCCTAACTCTAATTTGTGCAATCCAGCTGCAATGGTCACTCTTCATAGAAAACATTCACTCTTCCACAGTCTGGACTGATAATTATAACCTGTGGCCACATACTATTCCCTTGCTACTCTAAAGCCAGTTTTTTATAGGACACTAAAAGCTGAACTGAAAGGTAACTTCTAAAGAAAGACTTTACAGCCCCGTTTCCTGTTTGGTTCAAAAATGACTGACATCTGACCTCCATTTAGCAAAGCAAATTAGAGCAGATTCCTAAATCTTTATTTCAACCAGCTAAACCACAAGCACATGCTGTACTAAATGAAGTCATCTGTATCTGACTTTGTCATTCTTGTGAACATAACAGAGGAATTTTCTCCAGTGGAAGAGTTGGAGCCATGTTTTCAGGCTACCGTATCCAGTGATTGGGTTTCAATTAGCCCATATTTAACCACGTAGTTCTCAGGGGCAACATTTCTCTTTGTCCACGGACTAGGAACAAACCACAGGCTGATGTAGTGTCCTATATTTATCCATACTGTTCATTGATAGCATGCTCAAAAGTAGTTTGCAGAGGGCCATTTTTGACCCTTGTTCACCATGCTACGCAACCAGACAGTGCTGGGCACAAACACTGACAGTGGACACATTCTGGTCCTGCCTTGGGAATGTCCTGGCTGTGATTTTGTTCTGTGTTGTGTTGGCTGCATCCCTCCAGCCCTAGGAACATCAGAGCTTTAAGCCTTTTTGTCTACAGCAGGCAGAATTCCCCATGTGCTGAGGGACATGGTTTAGTCGAGGACTTGTCAGTGTTGGGTCAATGAATGGACTCAAAGATCTTAAAGGTCTTTTCCAGTCTAGGCAACTCTGTGATTCTGTTTCCTGTGATTAAAAATTGGCTTGAAGGCAGGAGAAAGAAGCTTTGGAAAAGGCTTAGTGGAGCACTGATGATTCCACAAAAGGGTTTATTTTTAGGGTCTATGCACATCCTAAATACTAATGGAAGCTGCTGCTTCTCCTCTTCACCTGAGCATTTCACCCCTGTCCTTGTAATGACGTCGTTATTCTCTTCCAGGCTTTCGTTCTTCCCTCGCAACTACCCCTTGCATTTCCTGTGGGAATATTTGTATTCCCCCAGGCAACTGCCACCAAGAAGCTCATTTTCCCTGCCAACCTCTCCAGCTGCTTTTCCCATCTGTAAGCATCAGTACCAGAATATATGCAGTGATTGAACACGAGCACACAGGGGAAACCATGAGGACCTCAGGGGAGACTTCCATATGGATGAAAGCAAATAGGCCATGACAGGCACAGAGCCTGGGAAATAACTTGCTGTTAAATATTCTTCCCACTCCATGCCATTTATGGCTTGTCCATGAGCTTTGCCTGCCCTAGAAAAGACTGAAGAGGAAAAATATTTTTTTATAAGTATTGTCCATGCGTCTCCTTCCTGCTTGTTCAACAGTCATGGAATGGGAAGGACTCCAGCAAAGTGCTCTCAGATTTCTGCTGCCAACTGTTTTCAGACAGACTTTGGGACAGCAGTCTTAATTGAACATCATTATTAATTGAATACTACATGAATTAATAGGTTTCCAAGCTGCTTTAATAGAGTTCTCATTTGCAATTATTTCCATGCAGATAATTCAACTAATTCAGCTAGATTTCAACCATGCTGGCACATTATGAAGATTGCTAATGTTAATTGTTTGTGTCATGCTTTGAATCAGAAAATAGTGGCTCTGCACATCCCAGAGGAAAAATACCACTGTATGGATAGAGCAGGGAAAAAAAATAAACAACAAAAAAGCCACCATGAATCCACAGAAAGGCTACTTTGAGTTTTACCAGTGCTATTTTAGAAATCCTTTTATAGCTCTCCATTTCAAAATCAGTGAGGACACCTGGACAGAGCTGATCAGATTTTCTGCCTTTTCAGATCTCAGCATTTCCCAAGTCAAAAGAAGGGATTTTCTAATTCTCTGCTTTCTCTATCCAACCGTACAATTAAGGTCATTTGATGGAAAAAATTAGCTAAGTGTTCTTTCTCTACTGAAAATCAGAAACTCTTTCTGCCCACTCTGACAGGCTGCACTCAAATGCTGGAGAATTTTGCTTTTTATTTCATTTACTGCTCTTGTTCCTAACGTGGCAGCCTGGTTATGACACCCCACACACAAAGCTCTTCAGGATGCCAGGGGTAAGGTATCGAGTCAGGGCATAACATTTGGGCCTGAAACATGGTCTGTTCTCAAATCAGATGAAGAGGTCATTATGTGTAATTTCTCACTGTACACCTGGTTTTTGATTTACTAATTAGGAAGGTCTAATTAGGTGTGCTTTCACCTTAATTGCTTCTTTGTGTAGAACCTGCTGCAGAGCTAAAGCTAAAGCTTTTATGGGGCTCTCTGTGTGTGCAGTGAGTGGGAGGCATGTGTGCCTAGATCATCTTACCTGGTTTTGGCCAGTACAACCAGAGACATGCCCTGGAACTCTTGATTCACTGTAACACACACATTTTCCTGTACCATTGTCCTCAGATTCCTATAAATATAAACCAAGGTACTTCATAACTCAGTCTCCCATGAAAATATGCTGTCACTTGCTACACTCTTCTATCCAAAGCCTCACATCATTAGCCTTGAGGCAAGTGCCTGTAGTCTGAACAGTGACTCCTGGCAAAGAGTCCTGCCTGCCCAACATGAGGACATGTCTACCCAAACCAGCAAGAGAAGTGGCACAGAAGCAGGCTCTTGTGCAACAGACTCTCAGCCAAAACTCTTGCCTTGTCAGAAACAGTCGTCCAGAGATCACTCAATAGCGGGCAAAGCACTGGTTCTTAAGAAGTCATGAGAAGCCAATAAACCCTTTTCATCAAGATGCTTCCAGTGGCAGTATCTTTTCTCCAAGTCAGAAACTGTAAGTCCTTCTTTGCTCTTCTTTCCAAGGAAGTCCTTTTCCTTCTGCCTGCTCCTTCACTCAGTGTAACATACACTACTTACTTGTGCCTGTCCCACATTACTTGCTGTATTTCAGGGGGACATTTCAGGCCCAAAATCTGCTGTCAGGTATAGCCAGAAGTGAAATTGCTGCATGAACTGTGCTAGTTCAGGAGCACATGCTGGAGATACACTACCAACCACTCCTCCCAGCTTGCTCCCAGAACCCTTGGGACCAGCAGTTTCCTGCTGTCCAGTTCCAGGCTCTTTCTATCCCTCCTCCCTGTAACTCCCAAAGGACAGGAGGGAATGTAATTGTGAGGAAAGGCAAGCAGAGAAGAGGAACCAACATAGACAAATGTAGTTTACCATGACTAACAGCTTACGAGCTCTTCATCCGTCACGTTAGTAGCATCATCCATGGCCTGGCCTCAGTGAGCGTAAACCACAAAAGGAGTTCAGTGACTCCTATGAGGAGTCGGGGCCACCAATGAGGTGATTTAATGTGATTAAATGTGGTCTCTAAATCAGGAATATCTTAAAACCTCTGACTGCCAGAAGCAAGAAAGTAAGAGCAAGGAACAACTAAGAGTCTACTTCCCCTGTTTCCCATACTCTTTTACTGATCACCACTGGGGACTGATTCACAACACACAAGGCTCATTGGTCTGACTGAATATGGAAGTTCTTTTGTCTTTATGTTGTGGCTTCAATCCTTAAGTCTATTCTGACTGAACTGCTGCAACTTCTTTTCTTATTCCTTCCATACTTGGACCCATGCACCAGGGATGAGTTAGTAGGAGAGTGGAACCAAGACCTTGACCAACGCTTTTTGTCTAAATAGGATCAGGGCAGGAAGCAAATATGGGAAGAGGTTCTTTAATGGAAGTTGGTAGCCTCAGTCCATGGTATCTTGACACATGCCAGACTCTTTGCCCTCCTGAGAAGATAGCTCTCTGCTATCTGTTCTCTCATTCTCCTGATGTTGTCACTGCCACAATCTCCAGATTGTGATATCTTCTTACTGAGGTAAGAATAACCCCAAATTTCCTAGCTTCTAAGTTGTGAGGGAATGCATTCATTGCTGATAACTGTGACTCTAGGAAAACTCAGTTCCCTAACTTATAATATAGCTCAATGTGTTTCAAATTCCACCTCCTCCCATTTGCAATGTGATGTGAATTCCTTTTCAGTGCTGCCTGTAAGGGCAGTTATTGATGTTTCTGGAGCACAGACTTGCTGACTTTTTCACTCCACAGAGTGACTGCAATAATTCATCAAGGAGAAAGCAACTGTGTCATAGAAGACTGTTGTGACTCTTAAATTTAACAGATTTTCAAAAATGGAAAGGTAATTTTTATGAAAAGCAGGAGTATTTCATTTTAAATTAAAGTTTATAAATTTAAGCTAGCTTCCATCTACCAGGTACCAGGAAAAGACCTGTGAAGGACAAATTACTCCTGTGAGTATAATGATTTTCTTCCTCAGGCTTTGGGATCAGTGAGTATGACAAGGTCAGCTTTGTCCCTTCACCAAACATTAGCTGCGCTGCAGATCTCCTGTTACTCACTAGCTTTGTTGCCCAGTCTAAGACATGTCCTTCATTCACTGTCCACCTCAGACTCCAATCTGGCTACGCAGGTAAACTTTAGGCACAGGATAAGCTCCTGAGCCCAACAGAACAGTCTCATGTGTTTAATGCCTGTAATGAATGGACCCTGGTCTCAGTCAGTATGCCTCTAGATGCTTTACACATGCTAAATAATGATAATAACATTCACCAGCAGTGGCTGTAAATGAGAACAGCTTTCTCAGGTGGCTGGCAAGAGATCTTTCCCTTCTTACATCAATTGATTTTGCTGCAGTCCTCCACTGCTGTGCCCTGCAGCCTCCACACACTATATTAACCCTGCTGTTTCTCCCTCCCCAGTATGAACCTGACACAGTTATTTCTCAAGCTTTTCCTGCTCTTGGCTATGAATTGCTTTACTACCACTGTGATTTCTGTGCTAGTAGTAGTTAGAAGATGGAAACAAAGAGAAACCGTGTGCTCTGGGCTCTCTACAAACAAAAGCAAACTTTGAGTCTCCAGTTGAGATTCTTACTAAAAGAAAAGGAAAGGAAAAAAAATTTAAAAAGAGAAAAGGTTAAAACCATTCTGTGCCTGGGGTTATGTCACTGCCTGAGCCATTGAGAAGCTCTGCAGCACTTTGAGACTTGTGTTTCTCAGCCTGACTGTAATGCTGCTTCCATTAAAACCCTAACTGCTGTTAACACCAGCAGAGTAGTGGCCCAGATATGACAAAAGCAAATCCTGCCCCTCTCCTGTTTGTGCTGCTTTGCAGAGGCGTGTGGTGGTGAGTGTGACTGAGGAGAGACTTCAGCTGGAAAAGCAAAATGTTTGCTCTACAACCTATTCTTCCTGGCTCTGTTAGCCCCAAAGACATGAAGCTTTTTGGCAGGTTAAAGCAACTACTCACCACCCATGCCATACATAGAGTGTCTCAGAAGGGGAATGAAGCCATGGTACAAGGTTGCCTAAAGTGTGGCTTTTGCTAAAGGTAGTGGGACATGGGAGCCAATTGTCCCTGTTTTGTGTCCAAAACACTATTTGACAAGGCTTCAGCCTTCCTTTTGGTAAATTCCAGGTGCTAGCCACATTTATACTTTACTTAATTTTACACCAGGAACACATCTTCCCTCTGCACATGTGGCTTTTTGTAAATAAGTAGAGTTTTGATCATAATTATCTGTAGAGCCTGGGGGTTCCCAATACAGACCAGACCGTCTTGCTCTGGATCCTGAACAGACATAAATAAGAGTTTGCCTCTGCCCCAAGCATCTTACAATCCAAAAAGGTCAATGGTTAGATGCAGACAGGTGGACAAAGAAGATAAAATGGTGTGAACCAAGAAGAAGTAAGAAGGGCAAACATCATGCAGCTAGTATATGCTGAGGTTGTCTTTACATTCCAAGACACAGAAGAGGATGTGATTTTAATGACTAGGATCTTACTGAGGGGAAAAGCTCTTTTTAGGAACTGAACAAGAGGTCTACAATGATTTGTTTGATCCTGTTTCTTTCTGCAGCCAGTCCAATGGCCTACTGTAAGTCTTGTGGGAGTAAGGTTTCTTCTAGAAAGATTTAGTGAAGTTCCAGTATATGGGATGATTAAACTACACCTAAAGGGAGCCATATAGCAAGGGTTATTGTGGGTTTTTTTTCCTTTATCTTCTCTTTGTAAAAGAAATACATTCAGGTGGCAAGTGTGCTGGATCTGTTTTGTTGTTAGAGCTCTCAAGAGCAATTAATTTAATGACAGTAACTCTGCAGTTTGACCTGAATTTCTTCAGTTTCTAGTCCCCTGCCTCCCTTTCCCCCTAGAAGCAGTATTTCAAACTCCTTCCTTAATCTGCTAATCCTTAACCTGAAGAGAGTGAATAAAACATCTAGATGAACAGCAGCCACAGGGCATTTTATGTGCAGAAAGATCAACAGAGAACAGGCCTTAATAGCATGTTTCAGAGTCCATCCAGAGCCAGATGGGTTCCTGGGGTTCAACGTGAAAGGCGGCAGGTGTTGGTTGCCTAGTTTCTTTGAAAACCTAACTGTGAAGCTTTGCCTTTTGTCAGAAGTGAAATTTTCAGTGATATGTGTCTCTGGCATGTTCCCTGGTAGCATGAGTTACACAGAGAAAAGCTTTGGGGTTTTGTAGCCTAAATAAAAGTGAATGGATCTGAGCAGCTGGAGATTGGTTTTCCAAATTGATTCCAATCATGAGTCACTGAGGCTGTCAAAACCAAATATCAATTTGATACCTGGAGCCTGAGTTGTTAAACTATTTTGACATTGACTTAGTAGGGTTATATCTCTGAGCATCTTTCAGTATCTCATATGTGGGAGGTCTTCTATTTGTCTTTTTGCTGGACTGCTGTGAAATCTTTGAAAGACTTTTGAGGCTGAAGGACATAACAGAATTACTTCTGGCCCTTAAACTGACTAATCGAGTCCTAGAAAAAAAGTGGAATAAGTGTTTTATGATTGCAAAATAGTGTTTGTTATGAAGGCTGGCTTGTTTGTCATGCAGAAGACCTGAGGCAACAGCAAAGTTGGTGGCTGGATTGTGCCTTCTCTTTTTGCTGTCAGTGGGATGAGCTACAGTCAGATACAGTTGAGTAGGTTTGAGAACACCACTTTCTGTGTTGGTTCAATGTTATTTGACAGCTTCCTCTGCAAGGATGGAGACTGATATGGCAAATGAAGAATCCTAATGTGATGATCCCAGGAAATGCACTGGCTATTGGAACCCCTGTGGAATTTATTTTATTAACTGGAGTGTAGCTGAGAAAAGAACATTTAATTGCAAAATTGCAACTTGGCACTCCTTCCTTTACCATTTCACAAAGAATGAAAAGGCAAATGATCTTGTCTCAGATGAATGAGAAACTTTCTGTCTGGCTTCAGTGATACTTCAGTTGCTGCCATCAGCATCATGCACTGGCTGCCTCCTGGAGCCATTTTCAGCAGCAGGCGCTATTTAAGATGTCCCCTCTTTTGTTTTATGGCACTGTGTCCCAACTCATTTTAGCTCATATTTTACATTGCACTTATATTTTACATTTTCATCTAAAAGGGGGTTGGGAAAGGTCTAAAACCAGACACAGATATTTTCTGGTGAAGGAGAACATGCTGCTTTACCTTAAGAAAGCTCAGTACAGCCAACTGATCTCAGGACTGGAAACCAGGCAGTCCATGCTCCCCTATCACACTAGTAAGTCTGAAAACTTTGAACTTCACACACATGGAGTTCAACAGATTGACTGAAGGTAAACTATTACAGTTTTTCCATGATGGAGCAGATATTTGTCACCAAATCTCCCTCTGTGAACAATGCCACAGACTCCAGTGCAGCCTTATTGTTTAGAGATTTATCAATTCTTGTTGATATTATAATAGAGCTGATGGGTTGGAGTGGAGGGGAGCAAAACTGATAACCAAAGATGAAATGACCATTTGAATATTTGGATCTTTTTAGTAGATCCTGTTTCACTTGCTTGGATTGATTATTGTCAAATGGACCTCCTCATGTTATCAAGACAAATTGTTGTACATGGCTTTGCAAAAGTTATGCTGTGTGGTTTCTGGAAGAAAGGTGTATAACAAGGAAAAGAAGCACAGATTTTTCCATCCTCTTGTTGTTCTTTTATATTTATGTTATTTATTTGTGTTGTGACTACACTGAAAAATCAAAGTTTTTGTTTTGACACTGACTGCTATTTACTCCGAGAGCCAGAGATTGTGACCAAACCCAGGTGCACTTGCTGGTAAAGATCTAAGCTACAGACAGCTTCATCAGCTGTTATTGGTGACCCATTGGACAGATGAACCTCTTGTTTATTTTATGTAGTCATTAATGTGTATGTGTATAAATGCACTATATATATATATACACACACATATATATATATATATGTATGATGATTTAACTATATTTCCCTGTTTAGGAGTATCAGATGCCTGCGGAATATTATCCACTGGAACTTGATCACCACATTCATCCTGAGGAATGTGATGTGGTTTCTGCTTCAAATGATAGATCACAACATACATGAAAGCAATGAAGTAAGTAAGCATGTCTCTGCCATGTAGTTTGGGGACGGGCAAGGATCCTGAATTTGTTCAACTGACAGAAATAGTACAAAGGACGTCTATCCACATGCCCAGAGTGACTTTCATGTAATTTCAAAATGATGAATAAAATTAGCTTAGATTTGCTAAATTTTCATTTATTTCCTCATTACTGAGTATCAAAGGGGTTTTTTTAAGTATAGAAAATAATTAATTTATCTGTTGATGCTTAGAGGCAGCTACTTTGTCTCATGACAGTGGGCCTAGAGTCGGTGGGACTCCCAAGAAAATAAGAAATAGGGCCTGGAAGAGTACAATTTTTGCTTGTTGATATCTTTGTGAGTTTTTTAAACAAAATTCCATTTTTCTGCTGATCCTTAAGGATGAAGTTCTGTGATATGGGCTGCATCCAGCAGCAACTCCCTGTTCCTGAAAGGGATGGCTCATTCCTCCAGGGACCCAAATGCTTCACTCCAGCTTCTGCAGCTTCTTTTGCACTAGCTGTGTTCCTTTTCTTCATCCCTTGGGGTGGACTGACCTCTTGGAGACCGAACTCACTAAACTGGTAGAGAACTAATCTAGCCAACAAAAGGCAAGGAGGCGTTTTCTGCTGGCATAACTATCTTAGTCAGCTCTCTGGTGGGTAATTGAGAGTCAAGAGACAGTTCAAGGGACCAGATAGATCCACACAACAAAAAATGGGAAGGCTGATGGTGGCAGTAAGTGAGGCATCTTTGCATGGCATTGAGCTCTCTTGAGAAATACAGCATGTCACCATTTCTCTCACTCGCCGTGTTATTTCTTCTTCACTCAAGTTACTCCCAACTGCAGATGCTTGTCTAAGTGACAATATTGAATCAGTGCCTAAGTAAGTATTGTAATGCCTCCCCCTGTTTAGTCACCTATCAGCACAAATAAGATGAGGATCTCAAAGTGAATTAAAAGCATCCACACCAACAGAAAAAACATTTTTATTTTCTTGGAGAATAATTCTACATTTCCTTGGCAAGTAGTCCTTTTTGGTAGTCCCTTCACAGGGTTTTTTACTGTTCTCTT
>NW_010312792.1:36727-58941 GCF_000700745.2 Antrostomus carolinensis
CTCCTTTTAGGGCTGTCCCCTGATATTTACCTCCGTAATCAAGAAAAAGTGTGCTACAAACACACGTGCACATAAATACACACACACACACATCCCCTTCATGCTCTCTCTCTTTGGAAAGCAGATGAACTAAATTGCCTGCAGATTATGAGCTGGATCCATAGCTGATATCAGTCAATGTGGCTCCACTCATGCAGGAACTGTTCCTGTCAAAATTGAAAACCACCCCAGGAGACTGAATATCCATTCATTTTAATCTTAGCTGGGCAGTTATCATCCTTAGTTAACTTTTCAAATGTAAGATTTGACATCTGAACTTTAATCCCATACTTTGGGAAAACAAATAAAAAAGCCATTAGTACCTAGATAAAGAAGTTGGCTATGCATAACTCTCTATTATTATTCAATCAGATGCTCCTCTGAGAAGATGCAGCTTCTATTAATTCACCGTTTGCTTTGTCTGTGTTCCTGACATGTTCAGACTACAGAAGATGGTGCTGAATGAGTTTTGTTGCTGACACTTTTATGCTGTGTGATTCACAACAATGCTGCAAATCTGAGTAGAGATTTTTACAGTTATTTAGGAACAATCAGTTTGAGTCAGGCACTCAAATGCCTTTTAAAATGTGACCACAAGGTGCCAAGGAAAACATAAACCTGCAAATGTAAGGACAGATCCTCACATTCCTCAGTTTCCATTAACTCATCTTTTCTCTGCAGAACACTGCAGTCTTTTTGTGAAGGTGCTTTATACAAGCTTAGTGATAACTTTGTTATGTTCTTATTGTGGTATAAGTCTGAGTCAAAATAACACCACCAAAGTCATTGGGAGGAACATCATTTATGCTAGCTAATAATGTGCTCTCTTTTGTGCTGATCAGTGGAGATTAAATAATGCAGTTACAGAAGTATCAAGGACTCAACAAGGAAACATTTTGCATGACGCTTATATTACTAAATAAACATTTTGCATGGTGCTTATATTACTAAAACAAGAAGGGAAATTGCTGAAGATATCTGCAGCCTAATGGTGAATACATGTGGGGATCAAGAATCCTTGGTCAGATAAAAGGAAAGGTATAAATTGATGAGTTCTCCTAATCACAATTACAAAAGGAATTGCTAAATACTCTTTTTATTCTGGTTTCCTATGGAAATGATGTAGAAGGAGATCTCACCACCATCATGTGCATTTGTCTGTATCTGTCCCAGTATCTTCCCAATCCACTGGCCAATTCTACTCAGTGCTAGCACAGGAACAACGAGCTCAGATATGATTATTTTTTACAATCCTTGAGAAAATAGGCAACTGTGGAGAGGAAAAAAATGTGTAATTGTTGCAACTGAGTGAGAGAAGGAAACAAAAATCTAGGCATTATATCAGAGAATTTACATGAGATTGAGGCCACCGGGAAAGATTTAATTCATACTCATAGCTTCAAAAAATCAAATGTGAGACTTACAGTCTTTGGAAGCCTGGTTTTACTAGTTTGGGGGTCAATCAGGAATGGAGCCAAATTATTTGTTTGGTGTTGGCCAAAAATATGGAGTTTATTGGTTTATGGCTATATTTTACTTTCCTCAGGCCAAATGGAGGAAAAAAAAGAAAAGAAAAAAAAAGAAAAGAAAACTTAATTTGTTTAAACAAACCTTTGAAAACAAAATATTTCATCTTCTGAGTTCTTTTGTTTTTTAATTCTATTTCAAACATGAAGCCAAACTAAATTTCAAATCTTAATGAAATAGTAGAAAAATTAAAGTTTTAACATCCAAAAGATTTTCTGTTTATTTCAGTTCAATAAACAGAAATTATCACAAGTTGTGAGTGGGCTATCATTTTGTAACTGTACTTCTTGTCCAAAAAATTCTTAGTCCGCAGAATTTTGCTGGGTTTGGTAGTGCATCTGCTGCTCTGTTGACTGCCTACAGATCATCAATACCTCATGCATATAAAGTCTAAAATAAAATTAACAGAGGGCCAAAAGTTTCAAATAATTCAGTAGAGTTAATTAAAAGGCTGGAGAATGGTGACACCAAAATGACATCAGTGAAAGCAGCTAACATAGGTAATTAATGCCATGCTTCAGGGAATACGCTGAATGCCTACTTGGTCAGAAAGAAATGTTCCCAGACCTCTGTGTGTAGCACTATGGAAATTACCATCAGCAGTTACTTGTGATTTATTGATGTGATGTTACCATCTGCCTCTCTAGAGCTAATTGCATATTCCACAGCTGTGCTCTCACTGCCCAGTCATTAGAAGAAGATGCCTTTACTGATATATTGAGCCTGACCAAAAATTCTGAGGTCATGTGCGTAGTGATATGACATACAGACTGAAGCAGTAATGGAGGGAATAGAGGGGATGGAGTATCTGATAAAAGCATATCATTAAGGTAAAATATCCTTTTCTAAATGTCACTGGTGCTCCTTCTCTTCAGTGGAAATAAAGCAAGACTGTGATATTAACTTCTATCTTGTATTTTCTTTGAATTGCTCAGCAGGTGGGTTATACTGCCTTAGATATGCTTAAACTCTTATGTCATCTTTGGGTACAGCCCTAGGCTTTGGCTGTACCTCTCTGAAAGATCATCTGTAGTCAATGATCAGAGGGTTGCAGCACCTCTGCTGTGAGGACAGGCTGAGAGAGTTGGGGCTGTTCAGCCTGGAGAAGAGAAGGCTCCAGGGAGACCTTCTAGCAGCCTACCAGTACCTGAAGGGGCTCCAGGAAGGCTGCGGAGGCATTTTTTACAAAGGCAGGGAGTGACAGAACAAGCGGTGATGGCTTTAAACTGGAAGAGGGTAGATTTAGATTAGATATTAGGAAGAAATTCTTGTCTGTGAGGGTGGTGAGACAGTGGCCCAGGTTGCCAAGAGAAGCTGTGGATGCTCCTCCCTGGAAGTGTTGAAGGCCAGGCTGGATGAGGCTTTGAGCAACCTGGTCTAGTGGAAGGTGTCCCTGCTGATGGCAGGGGGGTTGGAACTGGATGAGCTTTAAGGTCCCTTCCAACCCTGACCATTCTATGATCCTATGACCTGTTTCCTCTTGTCTTCTTTCCACATGACTGCTTCTTAATGTGCTTGCAGACTGTTGGTGTGGACATGCCTTATGGCATGTTAACATTCCAGACACACTCATGTACGGGAGATCCTGCATGTTGTGGTCAAAGCCAAGCCTAAGCAGAAAGTCACAAACATAGCTGTGAGTTCCCAAAAGCACCTAAGACATTCTGATTGCACCTCCCAGGTGTAGATCTCCATCCCATGAATGAATTCTACCATTGATTTTTGAGGGAATAAGAAGATACAGAATTTTTTAAATGTTTTCACCATGATTTTAAACTATTATTTTCTGTTTCCTTTCCAGCCCTGGTGTCGATGTATCACTACTGTCTACAATTATTTTGTGGTGACCAACTTCTTCTGGATGTTTGTGGAAGGCTGCTACTTACACACGGCTATAGTGATGACTTATTCCACCGATAAGCTGCGGAAATGGGTCTTTCTCTTCATAGGATGGTGTAAGTGCCTCATGTGTTTAAAATGGTGTTAAGTTGTATCTAGCATTAAACTGATAAAGTCAAGAGCAGCAAGAATAAACTTTAAAAATCCCACTGTGGTGAAACCTGACATTCAAGCCTATCTTTGTCAGAAACACCTGAGATCAGGTTTAGTTCTTCATTGTGGTGATGACATAAAGCTAACAGGTTATTCCTGGATTTATCTTCTTCATTTAGATCCTCAGGCACCTGGTATTAAGGAGAGAAAGAGAACTCCTAGGCTTAGCATTTTGGGAATGCGGCAGTTCATACTACGTCCCTTTCATTTTGATCAGCAAAGCAGTGATCACAGCCCCTTATACACCACTGTGCAACACAACATGAAACAGAAAAGGCTCTGTACATGCCCTTTGGACCAGTCTCAAGAGACAAATGAGACAGTTCTGAGTGAGGAGCTGACTAGAAGAGAAGCCTAATTATCTGCCAGTCCAACTTTACAGCTGTCTTTTGGACTGCTGAAGGATTTGTTCCTAGAAAACAGCCCTTAACAGAGCCATGTCATCTTTATATTATCCTCATGGCTACTCAAAGACAGAAAAATAGCTCATTGCATGCTGTTACCTCCCTTCTACTGCATCAGCCTGGACCAGAGCAAAGGATGCTCCTTTTCCCTAGCTACATCAATATAGTCTGGTCCAACAGTACAGCCTAGAACCAACTGTCAGAGGAGCAGTTATGATGAAAAGGATGTAGGGCTTCTAGTGGATGCAGGCTGAGTAGTACCCTCTCATCATGAGTAAAGTAAAGCACGTACTGTGCTGCACTAGGAGTGTGGCCAGAAGATTGAGGGAAATTACTAAGACTTTTTACTCAGCTTTGGTAAGGCTGCCCTTGGAATACTGCGGTCAGTTTTGTATCTCTTAGGTCAAAAGAGATATGGAAAAACTCAATATTATCCAGAAGGCTGCCAGTATGCCTAAGAGTCTAGAGGACATAACCTCTGAAGTGAGGCTGAGGAAGCTCAACTCGTTTAATCTGGCCAAGAGGAACCTAAGGAAGGATCTGTTAGGCACCAGGAATTATTTGAAGGATAATTACAAAGGTGATGGAGCCAAATTCTTCTTGGCAATAGCAGATGTTATGAGAAGGGGCAATGGCCACAAATTACAGACTGGGAGATTCCAGTTGGACATTAAGAAAACACAAAATTTACCCAAAAGGTAGTGCAACACTGGAACAGATGACAGAAGCTGTGGAATCTCTGACTCTGGAAGTACTGAAAATTCAGCAGGGCTAAACCCTGGCTGAGGTGGGCTAGTGTTGATACACTGCTCTACTTTCAGCAGGAAATTGAACTGGATACCTTAAGAGGTCCTTCCCAACCAACATATCCATGATTTGAACTTGGCCAGGAGAGGTTTAGCAAGAGAAGTCCCTTGCGGGCAATTTGTTCGCTTGAATGCAAAATCTGGAGTCAGGCAGAACTAGTGAATTTGGCAGTTCTTTTTCTGTTGAAAGAGAAAAGGTGGAAAAAAAGTCACAAATCTTTTCTGAAAGTAGAATGACATATTGTTCAGAAATGCCTCTTCCTCTCAGAATTGAGTAGAAGTAATTGAATTGCAGTTCTGAAGGCAGAAACAGCCTTTAGACCGAAATATGTTATTCAATCCAAAATCAAACAGGAGAAAAGAAGAGTTGTAGTAGAAAGAATATGTTTATGTTGGAAATTGATTCTTTTTAAAAAAAAAATTATTTCAGTGTTTTCAATAGAACAATCACAATGTCTCAAGTATACCAAGATAGGATGACTTATATTTAGAGTCTTCCCCTTCATTAACCAAGACACTCCTCATACAAACCTGAATCTATGTCTGTCTATCCATCCATATATGGGTTGTGAATAACTCCTGATTTTTTGCTGTTACAGGTATTCCTTGCCCAATCATCATTGCCTGGGCCATTGGCAAACTATATTATGAAAACGAACAGTAAGTGATGTTAACATTTGTGTTTATGTGACTCTCTAAATAAATTAAGAAATGCCTGTGGGCTGAACTGGTAATTTAGAAATCAGGCTGATTGATAGGAAAGAGGAGAGCTCAAATCACCTCCCTCCAAATCCAGACCATCTCAGATTTCAGAGCTCTACTTGAGTTAACTCCTGAAAATACCTTTCCCAAATATCTTTAGCCAAGCCCTGAAGCTGTCATTTGATAACTTTATTTACAGTCAGGCTATTCTCCTTCAGTGGGAGTTTTGCTTGAGTAAGACCTTGGTAAAAACTAGAATTGAGTGCTAAAGGGTTTAGCCTTCTGGTTGTGGAGAATTCAGTTGACAGTCTGCCAAGAACAGTCTTATGGCTGGAATTTTTGCATTTCTCTTTCTGCCTTTTCCAACTGGAAGCAGTTAATGCATGAAAATTTAAAAATATGAGCGATAAATAGGCTTTTATGTTTTGGGAATTTTTCCCCCAAACGTCAATACTGGTCAGATATAGGTCAGCTTGTACTTTTCAACTAGTATTTGGATCAATGTCTATTGTCTGTTATAGCTCCATTCCTTAACCTTAAAAAAAATTATTTTCTCCATGAATCTATTTTTCATATGACCACACTGTTTGTCTGTCTGTAACGCATCTGATTAAATATAAGTGTCTACCTTGTAGGTGTCTGCATCTGCACTAATCTGTGGTCTGTTATGATCAGCGGTGATCAGTCAAAACAATAAATGCAGTCTGGGGTGCATTTCATCTCATCTGGAAGGAAATGTCCAAAGTAGGTTGGATGAATTAGACTTATATGCACTATTTCTCCTGACTCTAATGGAGATGGATAGGATGACTGGCTGAGCTTTGGGCATCTGTGCTGTAGGGATGGGAGGAATTGTGTTATGCACTAAGTTCCTCTTCTCTGCTCCTCACAAACTTTCAAATTCTTGACCAATCTCTCTTCTGTAGCTTTAATGGTGACTTTGAAGGTGATAATCTAATTCCCAGCAGTTACATATCAATCAGACAGACACCCTTTCACTGAGGGAAAAGTTTTGTGTGATTCCATCCCTGCCTACAGTACTCATACAGGAGAATTCATACTGTAGTCTTAAAATGGCAAGAAAAACTTCAATTGGAACCTGTTCCTTGAATGTCAGTGTCCAAGTCAATCAGCCATGGGAGATAACTTCAGATCACCAGATTTCCCTAATTTCAGTGCTCACAGATCTTCTTGTTTCTGAATGGGTAAAGGATCACAGCATGCTGGGTCTACTTCATAGTCAAGTTCCTTGTAGTTTTTGCCTTGCACAAGCCAGAGTAGCTTGGCAGCTATCTCATTGTGCTGAAGTAGGACTTCCAGCTCTACAACTAGAACTGAAGGAATTAGTCATCTTAAACAACACAAAATAAAATAACCAAAGCTTGTATCTTGAAACCTGAAGAGGCAAAACACCACATGCTTTAATAATGGTGATTCAACATCAAGGTTTAAACTCATTTTGGGAGACTGCTCATCGCTTCCAAAAGAAATAAAGGAAGGTAGGACCCCTGATAGAAATGTGCCACAACATCTGTGATCACACTGCACACAAGGTGGCTGGATGGAGAAACCACCGCATCTGTGCCAGTGCATTCTGTCACCATCATTTTATACATGCAAAATGAATGTGAAAGCATCTCCCATTGATGTATCATAGATATGAAGAAAGACATGATATGTTTATATATGTTCATATAGGTATGTGTGCTACTTGTTACCAGCAAAGGTGTAACTGGCCCAGATCCTGCACAACAAAAGAAACAGGAATATAAAACACAGTCAGCAGGGAAAGAAAGACAAAGTGATCCTGCTTGGTATGCAGAATATCCAATCTGTTTCTGTTGAGTCTCTAGGCTCTTCAGTGGATTATAAAATGGAGCCTCCCTATAAGGGAGGTGCCAGGTTGCTCTTGGTAGACCTAGACAATTAAACCTTGGTTTTTTTAAACCTTGGGTTATTTTCACCTTTCTGTCTTTAATGTTTGGTGTTTGCCCCGGAGTGAATAATTCACACACTACCTCACTGCACATAATAGCTACTCCAAATGCATTGAGAAAGTCCTTTTGGCTTCTGCCCACCAGTGTGAGGTGTAAGGGCCTGGAGCCTCAGTGTTGTGCTCACTTATTGTCAGCAGTAGGGCCAAGATTAATATATTTTACTCTGCTTGGGAAATCAAGACGATTTCAGTATGGATGCTTCAGTAGTGCCATTCATTTGTTCTAGCACCTTCACCCAAGCAGACAGGCAGAGGTCTTGTAAAAGAAGAGCTGATAAGTACATAAGCTGTAAGGCAAAGGCTATTAAATGAAATTTGCTTTTCACATTTGTAGTAATGTCCTAGGTGGGTGAGACTCGGGGAAGCAAATGAACTGAAGCAAAACAAGAGATGTACAACTTGCTCCATTGTCATAAATATTCAGTTGCCTTCTCAAGCATGAAAGCATATGATACTTCAGGTAGTCCCTGCCCACTGAATCCCAGCCTGGGGAAAAGAGCAGATAACGTGTACTCTCCTGCAGCTTCCAAGGCTGTTTGGATATCCCAGAGAACAATTCAGAACAAAATGGGAAACTTCCCTTCTTCATCTGAGTATGCATTTGAATTATAAATTAAGTTGTTTTGAGGTTGAATTGGGGTTTGACTTATGTAGCTTGTAATAGTTTAAGAGCTCAAAACAGCACACTGGAAGAATGTTAAGAAAATACTTCAACCAACTTCCTAATTTTTTCATTTTCTTCTTACTAGAGATGATGTTCTGCATATTGAGGCAAATATAACTGGTACTCTGGCAAATATCCTGTCTGGAGTTTAGCAGTTCTCTAGCAAAATCTGACAACTCTGAAAAAAATACTGTTAAGACTCAATAAAAAACCCACACAAATGATTAAAAATTATTGTAGTCATTTCATTGATGGACAGTTAGTAAGGGGAAGAACATTAGTAAGATCTAATTAACAATAATGATAAAACCAGTGGTGGTTTTTGTTATGTAAAGGACTATCAGAGAACCATGAAGAATATTAATTAGTGCTATTCAACAGAAATGTGTTTACACATCTAAGTCTAATCAGAACTGTCTTCCTAAATTGTTCTCTTCAATATTCAGGAAATGTTTGTTTATTCTTTCAGAGGTAAGAAAAAAAGAAAAAAGAAAGAAAAAAAAGGCTTTTATTTCACACAGATGGAATTAAAATTCTGGTGCACCAAGTAATTTTCAGTGGTTTAGGTTTCTCTTTTTGGTTTTAAAGAAATATGCAGTGCTGATTTTATTGTGGAAATAATAGCTTACGTTGGATTTAAAGGAAGAGTTAAGATGATGACAGGCAGAAAACTTCACAATATCTCAGCTAAGGTCTCAGTTTGAACAGTTAGACTGTAAATATGAAATACAGCTAATCAAATGCAGCCATACGTAATGTCAGTGGCATATCTGTCCTCTCACCCTTACTTGCCTGATTTAATGGGTATATTAGTAATGTTTTGATTACAATGCAACAGATCTGTTTTATAGCCTGATGAGATTAACACCATCCTAGAAAAGATGCTTTTTTTTTTTTTTTCTCCACTAACACCTGGAGCATCAAGCTCCCATGGGGATGCCTGTGTTGTAGAAGTCTACCTTTGGACGCAACCTTGTTCCCTCAAAGTGTGAAAGTGTATGTATATATACGTGATGTTTCACTCAATGCCACCTTGGTCTAATACTGGATTTCGGATAATAAATGTCAGCATTTTGCTCTTCAGTATGGTCTTACAGTTCAGCAATATTAAAATTCCAAGGAGCAATGATCAGCCCTTGCCCTGGAACGTCATTTGTGCTCTTCCAGCTCTGTTCCAAATTCTCTGCTGACTTTTCCTAGCCCACTAAGTTCTGCCACATGCCTCAGTCTGCTTCTTATTAGTCCCTCTGCTAGATTCCTCTGCTAGAACAACCAGCTTCCCAGAAACTCATCTTCTAATAGCCCTTGGTTCTCTGAGTTTAAGACAATATACAATAGTTCTCCCAAAATGCTCTTCAAAAACCTCTCTAAAATATAGGTCTTGAAAGTTCTGGACAGTTGTGTTTCCTGCCTTGGCATAACTTGTAATTCATTTTTCTTCATATCTTTCCATCTCCATAACAAGATAAAAAAAAAAAAAAAAACAACCAAAAAATCAATTTCATTCATTTAAAGCTGCCCTGGGGATTCTTCTTGGGAGGGAGAATGTTATTCCAAGTCTTGCTCTCATCACCAAATTGTAAGATTAATTGAAAAATTATCAATTTACACTAATTTTCAGTAAGTGCACCAGGAATAACAGACATGTTTTATATTTATAAAATATTCAAAGCTCTCACATTCATTTGGAACTCAAAAGATACAGAAATTGAATCAAGAAAAGGCAAACAATTATTTGATACTGAATTGTGTTCCTCGATATCTGCTGCATATCTCAACATTTCTGTACAGTCAGTTCAATAAGAGCATTTTGCAACAGGCAAAGAGCTCCTCTATTTTAGCAAGCAAGACATTTTGGAGAAAGACTTTGAGGGAAAATAATTCCATCTGAACCATAGCTTTCCTTATCTCAGTTTATTTGCCTTGAACTCATTAGGTCACGTCTTCTATTGCACGTCTCTGCAATTTCTTGAGACAACAAGTGTTATTTCTTGCATGCTTGTAAAAGTGCAAATCTACACCTGTCTCCATGGTCTCTTTGGCTCGAGATTTACCCTTGTTTTCATGTCTTCAGTGGCACTAAACTTATCTTTTGTCACAAGGAGAGCACAGGGAAGGCGTAATTTTTGCTGTGTGGACTTGTTATGTAGCATCCACAAAAGGGAAGAAAACTCTCAGACCCTTGAACTCCAAAATCTCCTTGCTAAGGGATCTGGAGCTCCAATGACCTAAAAATTAAGGCACTATGATAGCAAAGTTGCCTCTGCTTGGTGGAATCAGGATCTAGACCATGTGGCTGTATCTGTAATATTAAATTAGCTATGCCTGGAATTGTTCCTGGGGCTGGATTCCAAATAGCATGCAATAGTTCACAACCATATTATTAAACCTTCTTGGCCTGCAAATCAGGGTAGCTGCAGTTTGTAGACTATTGGGAATATCCTCTGGCTCATGCTAGGTCCAGATTTGTTCCCCAAGAATAGTTTGGTAGTTGTCTATTATTTGGCCTGAGGCAAAACTGCAACAAGGAAAATGTAACGGCATAAATAATTGAGTCCAGGCCTAAACTCAGTTTCTTGTTCATTTACTGACATAAATATAACTGATTTATTACTCTCAGTTAAGAGAATGGCAGGAACGTCAGTATGGGTCAGTGTGAAATCACAGACTTAGTCTGTTGTATAATGCAGCAGGGAGAAAAACAGTTGTAATTAGTGGAAGTAAAAGTCAAACCAGCACTCAGTCATACATGACACATCCAGGCTCTCTGCTGGTTTAAAGCCCTTGAGTTTATCTGTGCTTTTGCTTAACATAGGTTGATTTCCTTTTGGTGATGTTGGATCAGGTATTCTCTAGCTTCTAGTGATGCCTCTGTACTGTATGCTGGATTTGGTAGTCACCAGCTTGGTTCAAAGCCAATGGGATGAACTCCTTATTCATCCAGTACCTTACTGAGACATTTCCATCCAGCTTGAGACATATTTGCTGTAAGTAACATCCCTTTATGAAACTGAAGTGTCGCTGGACTTTGCAATAGAAAACAGATTTTTTTCCTTACAAAGAATATTTCTTTCATCCCTTCTTCAGACCCAGCAGGATACATCTTCTACATCCTCCTTATAGCAGGTTCTCACATTTCTTGGAAATATTTACAGGGAGAATAGCCAAAAACATAACGGGAACAAGAATGGTCTAATGGGAGGGGAAAATGGGGCTCAGATTTTTGTCCAAACCAAAAGTGCCTTTATAGCAGAAAACTCAGTCACTTGCCCATTATGTACATGATTAAACAACTTGGGTAATAAGGGAACATATCTCTGTGGTGTCCTTGATATTAAAATCTAAAAGAAGTGCATTCCTCTTTATAAATTATTTTCTTATTTGTTTTGTTTCTTACAGATGCTGGTTTGGAAAAGAGCCAGGGAAATATATCGACTACATATATCAAGGGCCAGTCATTCTTGTTCTTCTGGTAAGCATGTATGTGGGTGGAAGTACACTGCCATCTCCCACTGAGGGATTTGTTAGGCATCTGTGATGTTCCACATCTACTTTTATGTAAAAAAAAACACAAACAAGGACAAATGTCTTCAGCTGTTCTCTGAAATTGCCACAGTAACTAACACTGCAGGTCAGAATTGCAGTGGTCTGGTTTGGGCTGTTTCCTTGACCTTAGGCCATTCTTTCTACCTCCCTCTGTAATGCTGTTTACCTTCCTTTGTATAATGTTTTGAGATGTAGGAAGGAAAAATGTTCAAAAACAGGAGGTATATTATAGTATATGTTCATCCACTTGAAGCTCTTCAGAACTAGGACAATTCTGTCGTGCACACTGATTTGAAAAATATTGTCATCATGGTAAGGAATTGCATCTCCTTGTACAGTCATTTACATCTTCTTCATCCCCATCATTGCTGTTTATTTGTTTGTTAGCTTTCCTGTTGTTAAATTTCCTTTTCAGTGCCGCTTACAGTTAACAGGCTGTTTATCTGTTTACCAACATCCTGTCCCCTGTTCCAATGAGCAGTAGGCAGAGGGAGAAGCAAGCTCATTCATAAATCATTTTGAACCTTCAACTAAAATGCAGTGATGCTTTGCCAGAAAATACTGCAAGTGGAGGGGAAAGATCAATGCTATTAGAAAGGACAACGCTGAAAAAAACAAGCCTACTCTTCCAATCCTTTGTGGTTAAAGCCACCTAAGAACGTGGCAGATATGCTAACAGAGAATTCAGAGGGCTCGCTGCGGTCCCCTCTCTTAGAGATCCAAGACTCCGTATAGCTGAGTCCAACACCCATGGAGAAGGTGCAAATGCTCCAGAATAGGCAGCCACTGACAGCTTTTTCAAGGCTAAGAAGCCTTGAGCTCTCACCCTGTCATTGCATTGTGATTCAGCATGAAGAAAGCTTCTCTGCTGCCTAGGAAGCCAGCTACTAATCTAAATGTTTTCTAACCTGAAATCCGGAGATTTAATTTCTGTGTTAATTATTAAGATGCAGCAAACAGATCATATTGTGCACAGCTGAAAAGAGAAAAAATGTAGTAGGAGTCTGGTTTTATGTGAAAATACATTATTTTTATGTTCTAAGGAGAGAAATACAATTGGTTTGACACACGCAGTATAGTTGTGTGTCACCAAAGGAGCCATCCCAAAAACACAAACAGCCTCACACTAAATTGACTCATTGATACAGCAACTAACTCATGAACAAATCCTATTTAGATAACACAAGGTAGCAGGTTTGCGATACTCAGAGCATTTAGTTTCACATCATTGCCTAGAAGTCTATGAATCTGTGAATCTACTATTACCCCTTTAGTCAATAAGACTGTAAAATCCTTGGATAGCATCTCTGGCGGATACCATAGGTAGTTTAGAGTCATTAAAATAACTTTGTTTTCCCCAGAACAGCACTTTCTATTTAGAGACCTCAAAGAGGCACAGAAAATGGAGGTATCATTGGAGGCTGCCTCTTTATATACAGGTTATTGTATTTGCCTCTAATTTAGAGCAGCTTTGAGACTCCTCTAAACTGAGGCTATACCACCATCAACTGACATCGTGTATTGAACCTTTCTTCATTGGCCTGCACTTGAGCTCTAATTAAACCATTAATGAGATAACAACAGTAATTGCACTGTGGGGTGGAAAGCAGCTGATAATTTAGAGAAGTAACATTAGGGAAAGCCCTTCCTTCACTCTCCTTATGATTACTGCCATCAGAATATGGAAATATAATCGAAAACACAAACCTGAAAATGTGTTTTTAAATCCTGTTACAATACACTCCTGATTCCTAAAATATGCCCCCTTCCTTTTTTTTTTTTTTTTTTTTAGCTGACAGTTGAGTGTTGTGTTTATAATTAAAATACACATCCCCACAGTGTGTTAAAGCAACTTGACAGGCTCATTTTTGATCCTTACGTGAATAAAATCAAATTGCATATAATGACTCAAGCATCGGTTATTATTATTGAAGTTACTGGACCCTTTCAAGGGTGCTGTGAGAAATGCTGGGTTAAGAGCACTGAAGTTTGATGTCTGCCATGTACTCAGGGCAACAAAGTCAAACATCACCCCTCCAGTATGTCAGTATGCCTCTGCCTTAACATAGATGGGGACAAAGTGCTGCTTTCCTTTTCCCTCCAGTGAACAACAGTCACCAGAAATGGAAGACATCATAAGGATTTCAAAAATAGTCCAATTCTGTGACCTCTTTCAGTCACAGCTAATGAGTTGGATTTGAACTAATGAAGAATTGAAATGTTCAACTGAAGTTCATGTTGTATGAAAGAACATACAAGATAATTCCGTGTACTTCTGGAAAGATAGAGACATAGAATCACAGAATGGTTTGGGTTGGAAGGGACCTTAAAGATCATCCAGTTCCAACGCCCAAATGAGAAACATGAATTCTGCTAGAAGAAATTAATGTTATTTCCAAAAGAGGGCTCACACTAAAAGCTAAAAGTCTAAAAATTCAATCAAATTAGTTCCTGTCCACATGCGAGTACTCAGCCTGTGGCAGTTAAAATTGGTTTCAGCCACCTTAGTAAGTTAAGAGCCAAGTGCCCAGTGTACAGCTCAACTGAGTTTTGGTTACCTGTTAGACAGAAGTAGCATCATTATGTGTTCTAAAGACACCATTACATCAACCAGTGGCAGTACGATTAGAGTGATTTTGGTGGTAAATATTAGTTCCAGAGGGATAAAACCTGCTTCCAAAGATGCCAAGTCTCTTTAAAAGATAGGAGGATTTTGTCAAAAATTATTTTTGTTGGTTTTGATTTCTCATTTCTTTTTCTCTATGCGTTGAACTGCTGCAGCACAAGATAGGATAACACCAGGAAACAGGTCATACAGGACTTCTATGCCTCACTGGGAAATAAAGATTGGACAAAAATAAAGCCCTTTGATCATGGTAGCAATCCTCAAGTCCATTTTTAAACCATATTATTCTCTGTTATATCTCAGGGTACAAAAACTTTGAACAATGTAGTAGAGAGATTTGTTTGATTGCTTTCCTGCTTCTCTTTAGAAGAAACTTGAACATTGACTTCAGCTGAAAAAGAGGGGAACAATTTCAGAGACAATTTCAGAGGCAAAGGGAATTGCTTATAAGTGATGATCCTGAATATTGGGTCAGAAACCTGTATTTGTATTGACAAAAAATGTGAAGGAGAAAATGTAGGTAGTCATTCTTCTTTGTTTCATTCCTGAATGGATTTTGGCTTGAACATATCCCAGGAGAGATCTAACCATAAAGTACATTGTATGCTTCTGAAGGTAAAGAAGGGGCAAAGAGTTAAAAATACATACCAGGGAACTGAATTTCAGCCTGATTTTATTAAGGAAAATACATTTCTTGTGTGTAGTTTTAAATGTAATCCCTGTCAAAGAACTGGTGATCCATGAAAACAGAGCAAGATGAGAGGATGAACCTCGGAAAATAGGCACTGGAGGCAGTTAACTGAGCTGCTTTTTTCTCAGTAACTACTGTTGTGAACTGACCCCAGGTATGAACTGCTTGGCAATATTTCTCAGAGCTAAAATTGTATTAAATTTTCAGTTTTTCAAACAGGAAGATTTTTTTTTTCCACCTCGAACCTTACATTCAGTTTTAATAGATTTTTTTCTCTTGTGCTTGAGAACTGAACAGGTTTGTAACCTCTATTTTTTGGGTCTCTTTGAAAGTAGCTCATCACAATCAATTAACTGCTGGCTTAAGTGGGTATAGGACCTGATAGGAAGACCTGGAGTTCGCTTCTGTCTCTGCTTTCATCAGTTATTTACTTTTGAACAAGTTAGATTGCTGCTCCAGGTCTCAGTTTCCCCAGCTATAAAAGAAGCTTAATGATACTTATCTTCCTTTGTAAAATGTTTTGAGATCCCTGGATAACAAGTGTCCTAGAAGAGTTAAGTGTCCTTAAGAAGATGGGCTCATCCTTATTGCAATGTGGAATTTTGCTCAGGAGACAGCTGACACATGTACCAAAATGGTCTCTATGATGTGCTAATCATTAACGATGTAGCATTTTTATGGTGGCAAGATCAAAGCTTTCCCCAGTACTCAAGGTGTAACCGCACAAATGGATTTTTATAACAGCATCCTCTTCTCTGTTTTATTTTCTTTTTCTTTCGCAGTAGAATCATAGAATCATAGAATGGTTTGGATTGGAAGGGACCTTAAAGATCATCCAGTTCCAACCCCCCTGCCATCAGCAGGGACACCTTCCACTAGACCAGGTTGCTCAAAGCCTCATCCAACCTGGCCTTCAACACTTCCAGGGAGGGGGCATCCACAACTTCCTTGGGCAACCTGTTCCAGTGTCTCACCACCCTCACAGTGAAGAAATTCTTCCTAATATCCAATCTAAACCTCCCCTCTTTCAGCTTAAACCCATTTCCCCTTGTTTTGTCATTAACTGCCCTTATGAAAAGTCCTTCCCCAGCTTTCTTGTAGCCCCTTCAGGTACTGGGAGGCCGCTGTAAGATCTCCCCGGAGCCTTCTCTTTTTCAGGCTGAACAGCCCCATCTCTTTCAGCCTGTCTTCATAGGAGAGGTGCTCCTATGTAATCCAAACACTTTTTGTTTCCTTTCTTGAGTACCACTGGGAACAGAGATGAAGTTTTCAGGGAGCTAGCTGGTGTAATTCCAACATTTCTTTTGTGAATGAAAACACCAAAGCTTATAACTCGTCACGTAAAGTTAAGATTGCTTTACTTCCCCATTGTGTTACCTTTATATCATGTGATTTCGTGTGCCATGTTATTGCCTGGTCACTTAGTATTGTGAGTCCCTATACGGCTCTTTGCAATCTGCCTTTATTTTTGCTATCCTGAGTAGTCACTAAAAATCTATCAGCCTCCTCCTCATTTCCTTTTATAGATCGCTAAGGTCTATGTAAAACAGCACAGATTTACCAGTAGCCTCTCTCCATTGAGAAAACAGACTATATATAAATATATATATATTCCTACCCTTTATTTCCTGTATTTCTATGCATAATGCTCTTCCCTTCAAACCTCTAACAGCCAAATTTCTATAGGAGCCTTTGGAGAAACAAATTTTAATTCCTTCCAGAAACCTGAGTAGACTATCCACTGAATCTCCCTTGTCCCCATGCTGACTCTTTCAGAGGACTTCTCAAACCATGTAATTCTTCCCCTTTACACCTTATTTCTACAAATGTTTTTCTTTACAATGCTTGCAAAGAATTTGTCCAGCTCCAGCTTAGCTTAAGGTTATAGGATATAGAATATCTTATTAGAATATCTTATCTGGTGTTCTGGAAGACCATGTCATGTAGAAAGTTCTAGTAAATATCTGAGGTTTTTTAGTTTTTCAAAACCAAGACTGTGGAGAGATATGATGGGTTTTGTAAGTATGTCACAGAGGAAAGTTGAGGTACTTAAGCTTATTAGCATTATTGACAAAAAGGGAATTGTCATAAGTGACCATGAGTATATTTAAGCTAAATTAACAAGACTTAAATATACTCATAGAAGTTTTTCATAGAAGTAGGCTTCATTAGCTGTCTTCCAACAGAAGTAAAGGAATAGTAACAGATTTATTAATATTGCCCACTTGTGCAAAAGATGTTTCAATGCAGCTGTTTACAATAGCTGTAGGACTTGACTCAATAATTCTTCCCATCCTGTGTCCTAGTTTATCAGTGTAATGGCACTGTACAGTGTTCACACAAAACTTTTTTTCTTGAAATGTGCTGCTCTCTGATTCTGCATTATCCTAACAGCACATAGGCATTTACACTTTCACAGAGCACAGCTGTCTTTCTGCTGTCCTTTTGCGTACATCTTTTTCCAATATATCTTTAAAAGTATTGCAGGTAGGGGAAACAGGTTTATTAAACAACTTAACCACTATTTATGGAATTCATTCCTTTCTGATATCATCCAATAGACCAAATCTGTAGCATCTTAATCTTGATCTTCACTTCCTTTTGCTTGACTGTAATGCTCCACTCAAAATGTTGCATTTCACATTGCTAAAGTTCCTTTCTTTTGATCTTCTAAAAAAGTCTTAAAGGTTTGTTCACTTGCCATTTTATGTATAGAAGCATTGCACCTATGTATGTATCTATAGGCAATTCAGTTTTGGTTTTTTTCTGAAAAGCATTCCATAGTTCTGTGCAAGCATCTTCCTTGCTGATATAATTGCTTCTCTGAATATCTTAGTTACTGCTGACTCTTTACACATATGCTTCCACTTCTGGATTATTCTGTTCTGAGACTGAGAATTTTTTTTTAATATTATTGATACATCTTTTTCATTTTCCCTTCTCCTTCCTATCTGACTGTCTTATGTTTTTTCTCAACCACTGGATTGCTGATTAATTTAGTTTTCCTATTGATTTTTTAAAATTTTCTTCTCTCTACAGATTTCCAGTTTTTCCACTGCTACCAAGGTTGTAGTTCATTATGTGCAAACTGTTGACACCTCTGAGTTTTTCTTAGAAGACATTTATCATAATTTTGACTAGTTTGTAAGCATGCTGTCATAGCTACACATAGGGTAAAAATAATATGCTAATTTGATTAGAGTCCATCCAGAATTTATCTCCATTTCTGCTATGATTGCTATTACCGTCTTCCTGTTGTTTACATTTTGTAACTGTGGAGTCAATAGCATCAAACAAGGTGTCCAATACCATGTACACTCCTACAATGGCTCTTTCTTTCTATAATTTCTAATTCTGTTTGTGAGATGTTCCACAAACAATAGGAAGCTCATATGACCAGCATCATTTGCCCAGAAAACTTTATCCAAAATTCAGCCTGTCAAGACTTACTCTAAATACTTTCCAGATAGGAAATCACATTTCATCAGTTTGTTGCTGGATGGTTCCTCTTTGGAGGAAGACTCTCTCTTGAGTCTTTTCTTACGATTCTTGCTGTCAACACATGGCAACTTGAACCTGCACAGCCTGGGGGACTGCCAGGTGGACTATACACAGCAGTGTGTGTTTTAGGCTGTCAATATCATCTTGGTCATTTTCAGTGTGCTGGTGTGATGAGTTGGTTGTCGAGCAGCTATCACTCCCTCCAGATAAGAACTCTCTGTGTACCACTGTTATTTTTCCAAGGATATTTGTTTACTGGTGTTGCAGCATTCAGTGTGTTCCTGGCTTGAAAGGTGAAATAGTTGGAGAGAAGCCCTGTTGAGTCACATGTGACTGGAGACCCCATGGTAGTTGTCTTGACTGGGGAGAGACCTGCAGTGTGATTCTTTGAGTGTTTTGAGTACAAGATGTCTCAAGATAGACAGAAGGACCAGCATAGTAGTAAGTGGATCACAGGTGGGGTTATAAGATTTGAAAAGAGGCTGTGGACATGCTCATGCATGGTGCAGGGCAGAGGAAACAGTGTGATCCCACCACTGGAGTTGTGTTTGGACTTGGGTTTAGTTGACAGTGTGGGCAAATGCAAGGGTCTGTGTGCTGATGTGTAAGACAGACATTAGGTAAGGAAGGTGTCTGTTCATTTAATACTCACTCCCTTCCCCACCAAAACATTACTCCCTCCCATAAAATCTTCCAGATGTGTATACTCCTGCTCTTCTTGCCCGAAGAGTTAGTCTTTCACTGCTGCTCTAAGGAGTCTTTTCCACAGTCGCCCTGATCCTGACCATCCACCACATTATATCATGCTCTTCTTAATTGCATCTCATTATTCCAGATCAGATAGGGTTTTCCAGCACTTTGCTGTATGCCAAAAGGAGTCATTGTGGTGCCTGTGAACATTTGAAGGGGAAACTTTTGTGATAAATGGTCCTGTTTGAGAATCATGTCAGAACAGTATGATAGAACAATTAAAATAAGGTATTGATAAACTGGCAGACTACTCATTTGAGGTCAGGATGGCAGTATATAATGCTCCAGCTAAAATGACTGCTCTGATGCCAATTTGGGTTACTTAATCCCAGGGTGGATTTTACCACATTGGATAAAAAATGCAAAGTCTAAATATAATAATATTTACATTTCCTGAGAATGAAGAGGAGCAAACATTCTAGGAAGCACAGAAGTGCAATCTCTCTGTGAAGCATAAAATAGGAAGCCCAGCAGAAATTAACGAAATAAATGCTATTTGCCCATTAAATTCTCAAAAGAGGAGAAGAGCTTAATGACTTCCCATTTAAACTCCTGAGCCTAAGGTAAACTGCAAAGAAGTCTTCAAAGCCAGTGTTCCCTCTTTCACGCATCTTGGAATGTTTTGGCTATTTCATCTCACTAAAGGAGATAAATTTCCTCTCAAATGGAGTTTGGTTTTTATGACAGAAAATTTTTATGACTAAAATCTTTCACTGAAAAGTTTATTTTGGTTGAAATGGGTTTCTGGGTTTGTGGGTTCAGATTATAATTGATCAGTACCAAAACAGGTGGTCCAAATGTTTTTTGGATCACTGACTTATAACTGCATTTTGGGGCTCTGAATTTTCATCTCCATTTAGAAATGGAATCACTAAACTTCCAAAGTCTCAGCAAGATAGGAAAACTACTTCTTTCCCATTGGTAATTGCAGAGGGTCTTATTCCACCAATAAGGCTATTCTTAGCACATCATAAATAAAAGTAAGAGAATCAGAAATAAGCTGGTTTATTCTGTTTTCAAGATCTCACCTTTGGATTCATTTTATCTATCAGTAAATACCAAGGGAAAAATCCTTAGTTATATTTTCCATTATGAAGCAGAAAACATGTATAAACAGAAATGAATAAAAATATCAAGAGAGATTAAAGTTAAATAAAGAGGATGCAGTGTATGCCGTCATTACTTCTCTTAAATGTCCATTCATCAGTCTGCATTTATGGAACTGATGTGTGGGTTTTGTTAGAGCTGTCGAGTTCTGAGATAAATTAATTTGTTGACATAGGGCTCCAATAATAACAAGAAAGTCCTTGACAAATAATTGTGTACTTTGCTATATACAGTACAGAGGCTCTTTTCTAGGAAAACTCACTTTGCAGTAGTAAGATCTTTCTTCCTTTGAAACGCTGTATCTATATAATGAAAAAACACCAGAAGCTTCACCTTCTTTGCTTGTAAATCAGAATAAATCTGGTAGTCACTAGATAGATTCTCTTTAGATGAGAAAATAGTTCCATTTTCATTTCAAATACTTCAGCTTTTGCAGGCTGTGTGCAGCAGCCTGTTCCCTGTTTGATTCCCAGATTGTGTCTTCTGTCCTGAATGAACAGAAGCTATCATCCCTATGAGCTGTGGTATCAGACCCAGTGTGGAAAAATGGACAAAAAAATTCCTCGTGATTATGCAGTGAAAATTGATCTTCAGATTAGACCTCTTTGAGTGCTACTAAAAGGTCCTACTGAGCCAAATGTCTTTCTGAAATGAAGGAATGTTCTTTTAAAAGAAATCATTAAAATTAAACACACTGAAATGTGTTTTTAGTAGGCAAAACCAGAAACAAGTATTTTGATATTACCACATTTGCACAGAATCATAGAATGGTTTGGGTTGGAAGGGACCTTAAAGATCATCTAGTTCCAACGCCCCTGCCATCAGCAGGGACACCTTCCACTAGACCAGGTTGCTCAAAGCCTCATCCAACCTGGGATCTTTTGCCTTGGAATTTTTTGCTTGCTAAGCTCAGCCTTTGAGAGGTTATCCTATTCAAGTCTTAAAGATTTCCCAGAGAAACCTTAATAGAGACAAAAGAGAATCCTTGATTCCTATCCCTGGACGCATTCAAGTCCAGGTTGGATGGGGCCCTGGGCAGCCTGATCTAGTGGTTGGCAACCTTGTCCACAGCAGGGGGGTTGGAACTAGATGATCTTTAAGGTCCAACCCAAACCATTCTATGATTCTATGTTGATGCCTCAAAACATTTTTTAAGCTTTCACATAATATAATATCACAGATCCTCAGTAGATAAAACCACATTCATTCAGTTGAAGCTCAGGTGGGATACTCCTGGACAATCTGAAGATTACTAGATGATTTGTATAGACAACTAGTTAAAGTCCATGCACTATTTATCCAAAAAAACTAATTTAAAATAAGCCAAATGAACCACTGTTGAAAAGTGCCTGTTTCTCTCCACTGAATGTAAATAGAGGCTGGGATAACCAGCTGCCTAGAAGTAATCTGCAATGGAATTATGCCAAGACAACTTGCCTCCTTATGCTTCCTGTTGCTCCTGTAGACAGTTATCTCTTACCAGCCCTGTGTCACATGTACCAGTGCCACCTGTAGGCCTTAGCCATGCAAGAGTGTCTCAAATGCCACTGTGGTCTGTGCTTGGGTGTCTCCCTGAATGTGGCCTCCCTTGGGATGCTCAGCTTCTGATGGTACCCAGCACACAGTGAGCATCAACCAAGACAGTCAGTATTACTGTTGCCAACCATATGAGCAAGGCAGCTGTCACCAGGGACCAGTGCAAACCTACGTGAAAATCTAGGTGAGAAGTATTAATGCATCCTTTCTGTATTTCTGTCATCATTGTTGTCTTTCTGCAACCCTTGGATAGAGGGAGCTTAGGGG